>NW_026267198.1:917972-923735 GCF_000697945.3 Frankliniella occidentalis
ACGCAACGTCACATGTACTCACCGTATGGTCCGCCTTTGATCGTGGCGTCTCGGTTGACCCACTTCATGCCCATCACCGGCTTCTCCTTGGGCCAGTTGCCCCTGACCGCTGCCGTGAACCGGCGGTTGTCCCTGTCTTCCCGGCCCACTGATTCCGGAAAACACACCTGGCACGGCGTACCCTTTCCGAGTGGACCAGCGGCGGCCAGCCACCCCTGCGGCACCGGGAAGACGCCCTCCTCATCACACGAGACAATCCAATACTCCGGGTCAATCCTGCGTCAAAAGAAAAGTAGAATTACAACCAGTGATAAGGCGCGACCACTCTTGCACGCCTTGCACCTGGACGCATAGGCAAGGCAGCCATAATGCGCAGCGCAGGGGGGGGGGGGGGGGGGGGTTATGAACCTCGTCATCACCTTCAGAGGTGACTGTATGGAGGAGCTCCATTCCCACTATGGCGCCATCGGCGCGGTGAAACGCAGCTACTTGCCCTAATACATCCTTCAGACCCACCAGGACAAGAGCATCTGCTAAGTTTTTTTCGGACATCTTGTGGATGCCCAATTCCGTCGACTTCACAGGCCACAGGTAAAGGGGCCTTGTGCTTCGGTTCACGCGGCACACCAGCTCTACGGTGTGGTCCACGGTCTCCAGGACCGCCTCGACACGCGCCATGCCCTGGCCAAACGTGACGTGACGGTCACCCCCTGCCGAAGTAACTTCCATCTTCCCCTTGGCAGTTCCCCACCGAACTGACTTCACTTGCCGCAGTGCTTGGAAAGGGACTGTCCTTGGCACCATCTTACCAAGTTCCACATCGCACTTTGGCGCTTTCCAATTCTTCACCACCCCCGTGACCTCCGCCTTACTCCTCTCCCTGAAACGACACCAGATCTGCCTAACTGGGTATTTGGGCACTCGCACCAATTTCCCTAAGTGCCGCATGTTGTTCTCAAAGGTGAAAGCGCTAAATAAATCCAGTGGTCCAAATCGTCTGACGTCATCGACCAGGTGCAATAGGGAATGGGTTGTGTATACGGGGAACTGCCGTCCGAATGCTCCGGCCGCCCCCATGAATAATTGCCGCAAGAGTGATTCGGCTACTCGTAGGAAGTCTGCGTCGCCCCCATGCAAGAAAGTCCGTTCTACGACGGTCGCCCAGAGATTGTCCGATCTACAAACGTCGTTTGGAGAATGTTCGATCTGCATTAGCCCGACTGGAGAACATCCGAAGCAACATTTTTGACTGTTTTGAGATGTTGGTGCTATTTTATGTAACTTAGCGACATACGTAAAATGGCATCAATATCTCAAAACAGTCAAAAATGATGCTTCGGATGTTCTCCAGCCGGGCTATTGCAGATCGAACATTCTCCAAACGACGCTTGTAGATCGGACATTCTCTGGGCGACCGTCGTAGAACGGACTTTCTTGCATGGGGGCGACGTCTGGCCGGCTGCACGAATCCTGATCGCACAGTGCAGTCTCATGGCTAGTTCGAACCGCTTTTTGGGCAGGCCACAGTCCCCCATCACGAGGGGAATGACATGCAGGCAAAACGTTCTGGCCTGGTGGGCTTTCCAGCTGGCATGGTCGTGGAATGACAAGATACGCCGCTGGAACTCACACGGCCGATCAAAGCGCATGGCGTGCAGTCGCGCGTCAAGCACTTTAACCTGGTTGGCACTTAGGCCCCTGCCTGTCTTTCTGGATTCACTCAACTGCGCCCAAACCCACTTCCAACCCTTCCGCGCTGATTTCGTGTCCGTCTTAACCTTTGCAAAGAGAAGTTTTCCTTTGTCGAGACGCTCCACCATCGACTTCACCACTCGCAGGGAAACTACTTGCATCGGTTCGATGACAAACTGGGACACCATGTCTATAGGTAGTTCAGACAACACGGTAGACCCGTGGTGGTGAATGCCGTCTGTCCTATCCCGGAATGACCTGTCGGTTCTAGGCTCTGCGGGCGCTGCATCATACACCGTACGGTTGCAAAATGATTTGCCAACAGCATGACAGCGAGGGCAGCCATGCAACCCATTTCCCGCAATTACATTCTGAATGCCGCTAAGAGCTGGGGAGTCACACACCCAGGCGCGCACCGCCAGTTGGTAGCGCACCTCATCCACAATGAGTCCGTCCGTAATCAGTCTGTTAAGTTCGTCGACAGTTTCCCGCAAAAGGTCATCGTAGCTATTCGGTTTGGAAGCACCTCCGCAAAGGAGACCGATAACAAGCCTGTTGCCTATCTCGTGGGCCACGATCTGAATAGGCCACAACGTAACTTTCGTCGTTATATTGTAAGGGTCCCTTATAGAAAACTATTACATGTCATCATATAGCAGAATGTAATGGTGTGTAATGGTATGTACTAGCATTACATGGACCATGTATTGGGTGTGATGGTCATTACATGATGTGTTGGTCGTATGTACTAGCAGTACATAGATCATGTATTGGGTGTGATGGTCATTACATGGTGTGTTGGGCATAATGTCATAAGTGTGATGGCCAGTACATCTGCTGTGTACTGGGTGTGATGGTCATTACATGGTGTGGTGGGAAAAATGTCATATGTGTGATGGCCAGTACATCAGCTATGAGGGGAGAAATTGTAAAGTATGGGTGATGTAAAAATGTTGAAAATCAGAAGATAGTTGAAAATTGACAAAATGCAATAATTAATAACAGATATAATAACTTTATTATAAAAATGACAAACCTAATTTTTTACAATATTTAATCTAAATGTCAATTGCAAACCTTAATAACAAATAGTTACTTAATTTCTGATAAAAAAGACAAGCACCAATTTTTAAAGAATATTTAGTCTCTTTCAAGTACATAAACCAGTGGATAACAGAGATATCGTTGGGCATTGTTGGGGTAAAATGTCAGGAGGCATTTCTTCCTGATACTTTCAGGTTTAAAAGCAACACTTAATTTTGAGTCGTCCACTACTGCAGCAAAATAATCTGATGAAATGTGCAAGTTATGATTTTAGCACAGTGGCTGTCCTGTACGTTGCAACTCGTTTCCCAATATGACATAGGTATGTCTTGCGTCCACATCGACAGACAAAACTTTCAACAAGTGAGTAATCATAAAATAGTTATCGTTGTGTAGTTGAACAGCACAGTTTATCCGCTTTTTGAGACGAGGATGGTCTCTGACGTGATACAAAACTCCCTTATATAGAAACCTATTAAAAGAGACTACATTGCCATTGTTGAGTATACGAGTTCCCAAGAGAGTCTCAATAGCATTTCGGGATATGACATTTAGTTGGCTGTACTGTGGTGCCCCGAACAGCACCAGATCACCACCCTTTACAGCACGTAGGGAATGCTTTTCACTTGAGAGGGATTGCAAAAGTTCGGTAACACATAGGGGCACATTATTTCGCTCTACCAATTTCAGTAGGTCATCTTTCACACCTTGAAAGCGGACATAATTTTTGCAGATTTGGAGAGGCACGGCCTGAGAGGATCTAAACATTTTAGCAAGCATGCCATTATAATGTTCATATGAAAATGTTGACGAAGCCCATAATGCTCCAAAATTTTTAACACTCTGAGGTATATGTAGTAAGAGGTGCGTATTGAATTTCATAAGTACATTTGTGCCATACACATCCTCTATTGTTAGAACATACCGTCTCAGAGCCCTTTCTCCTCTCTCAAAGTCTTCTTCTGAAATGTACTCCCTAAGAAAACAGGACATTGCATATACTAGTAAAAACCAATGGTTCAGATATTTTGCTGGAAAACCTACTCCCTTTAGGCAGGGAAGTGAATAATAAACTAAGAAATTCCTCCATTCATGACCTCTCCACAGTTTGAACTTGTGCAAGGATCTGGGAACTCTAGTACCCTGACGAAAATGAGAGGGTTTGCTTGCGATTTCAGAATCTCCTTATGACGATTTTGACAGGAATTGAAAACGCCCTCAAAACCAGTGAAAACCTGATAAACTGGCTTTGCATTGGAAAAAATGCAACAC
This sequence comes from Frankliniella occidentalis, assembly GCF_000697945.3. Taxonomy (NCBI): domain Eukaryota; kingdom Metazoa; phylum Arthropoda; class Insecta; order Thysanoptera; family Thripidae; genus Frankliniella; species Frankliniella occidentalis. The sequence continues at coordinate 921,981 of NW_026267198.1, forward strand.
TTACAGGAATCTGAATGCTTGTTAAGAGTCATTTGACGAGAATCTTACAAGCATCACGAAACCGCTTTGAAAGCCGATGCAAAGCCAGTTCAATGCCTGTGCGAACCGCGTCGGCCGCCTGGATTCGTATTGAAAGTTTGTCGGATTCCAGTGCGAACCGCGTCGCTCGACTGGATTCCTCTCGGAAGCGTGTTGCAATCCTATGCGATACCCCTCGGGCGCGGTAAGATACTAGTTGAAAGCCAGTTCTTTTCCTATGCGAATGCCATTGACGCAGTTTAAGAATCCCGTAGGAAACTATTACAAATTGTTTGAGAATCTTGTTCAAATCGTCTTGAATGTGTAAAGAATTCTCCCGTGTAGGGTGCGTCCATAAATTGTGTTATTTTGGGGTAGGGGGCGTCCATAAGTGATGAGCAAAAAGTATGAATAAAAATTTATTTATTACTTAAGTTGGTAGAGAAGGAAATGGCGGCAGCCAACGGGTTCTCCACCTGCACGGCCAGCCCCTGGTTGGAGGGTCCTGCAGTGGCCATCCAGGGTGGTTGTTCAGAGCCGTCGTTGTGGTGCAGCGGCTCAAGCTGTCGTGCGAGAGGGAGGGGGGGGGGGTGCTGCGGGGGATGGTGCGCCGGCTTGTGCTGCAGGGGTGGTTGACGAGGCTGAGGAGGTTGTTGTCGGGGCACAAGGCGTGGAGGTCGAGGAGCCGACCCCCTCGTGCCGTATTTCCTCTTCTTCGTTACAACAGCAACAGCTCCACCGTCTCCGTCTGCGGCGACCTGCAGAGAGGGAAAGAAAGTTAACATGACTGAAGTTTACAAAGCACTTGGTTGTGCTGTGAAAAACAAGAAAGGCTAATTTGTTAACATAACCTACCTGTTGTTCAGCAGCTGCAGCAGGCGCAGCTGCAGGCGCAGCTCTGGCTTTGGCAGGAGCTGGGTGAAGCTTGGCGTACATTGCTTTACACCTCTGCCCTAAGTATCCCTCCAAACCGTAGACAAAGTCACTGATCATAGACTCATCGAACACTGGTACTTGGTTCCCCTCATCATCTGTCCTGAAAAACGACCGTTTCCAGGTCTTGTATTCCTCTGGAACAATATAAACATAATTAAGCAAGGCAGCACAAGATTAAGGGGAAAGGAATCGTTTCCAGTAATAGTATTAGACTCACTTTCGGCACATCTCAGGAAGTCTGGCAAGACTTCCTTCAAAACCTTCATGTGTTCTTTGCTCTTTTCTCCTTGGAGTTTGCAGCGCAGAAGAGAGGCCTGCTCCTCTCCAAACACACCTAACAGTAAGTTATTGCACCACTCACAGTCTTTGACGAATGCCTTCATTTTCTCTACATACACAGCCTTGCACTTGACAGAGGCAAGGTGTAATGGAACCTGCAGCCAGAATACTATGATTGATAAACTATACGATAAAAGAAGTAATTTGCAAAGCATTCATAGCAGTAGTCTTACCAAAATATCACCCTCTATTAGCATTTAGAACAGTGTATTCAGTCAATACAAAATTATATACATGCAAGCAAGAAATTGAACTACTGTACAATAACATAACATTTTTTACGGTGAAATATAACTTACATATTACAATAATTATACAATAGCATTTTTACAGTGCAAAATCGAACAAACAAAATACATACATACAACTATAAAATAATAACACATTTTACTACAGTAAAGTACAACTAATAATCATAAAAATAATAGAAAAATTTACAGATTGTCTTTGTTTTTGGTTTTA
>NW_026267198.1:923885-931053 GCF_000697945.3 Frankliniella occidentalis
CCCCGGTAGGGCCAGCCCCGCTGAATGGAGTTTCCACGCCTGTCTGGACCTTCCACCCACGCCCCTCTCAACACGTGTCCTGGGGAGATTGGCAGAAACTTCCCCTTGCCCGAGGACAGCCCCGGGTGAATGGGCTTCCCTTCTCTTGGCCCGCCCCGGCATGGAGAGTCCGGGTGAATGGGTCTACCCCGCGCGATGGGAGGACCCCGTGATCCTCGGTTGGGTATCCCGTCAGCAGCGACCGTCACCGTCATTGGGTATCCACAGGACCGTCCATTGCTCCGTTGACCTCAAATAGTTTGAAAAGATGGGAGGGGGAGGGTGGGTAGATTTTAAGCTTTCATTTTTGTGAATAATTGTTAACCTTGTGTAAATAAATTGTATTTTCAATTGACTTTGATATCCTCTTGACCACCATCATTCCTTATGGTCTTCAATTATAAATAATAAATAAACATTGAGTTTGATCGTAGAAAGAAATTAAAAGAGAAACACTTTGACGTACCATAGCTAAAAATTCTTTTTTCAAAAACACACTTGCTTTTAAAACGATAGCAGATATGAAAAACGCTTGTTTCATATGGAATCAGACTTATTCACAATTTTCTCATACTTGAAGAAAGTTTATTTTTGGTGTGTGATAGTTTTTGTTTGATGTCAAAGACTAAAATAGTAGAAATGGTGTACTCAGCACCGAATCAGTTTTATTCTTTAGTTTTGAAAAAAGAAGTAAATGAAATAGTTGTGTCATGTTAAAAATGTTTTAAAGTAGAAAAGTAAAGAGAAAAATCATCTCGAAGTTTGAAACGTTAGTGAGTGAGCAATGGTAGAAATAAAATCATAGCATTTCTCGTGTCGAAAAGCAGAAAGGTGGAGTGAGCAATCATCTCAAAGTTTGAAACGATAGTGAGTGAGTAAAATCAAATCAAAGCATTTCTCGTGTCGAAAAGCAGAAAACGATAAGAGATGAATCACATCAGTTGTGTCTTTTCTTTCCAATAGATAAAGTTTCAAAAGAGATTCTTTTTAAAAACCAAAAGATGTTGAGTTGTTTCAAAAAGTTTAATTTCAAAAGAGAGCAACGCTCCAGTCAGCTCGTAAAGAATTATGTGTTCTTGTAATGTGAGTATTAAGATACTTGAGGTTTAGCGTTTCATTTTCGATAAAAGGAAGTGTGAGGAATGAGGACAAAAAGTTGTTTAAAATTAATACATCATTTTATTTAGAAATATTTTACAAATATGTACACATGAAAAACACTGGAGGGAAAAATCACAAGTATAGCGATTTCAGTTTATCTAGAACACAACAAAATGCAAACTTCCGATGGTAGTCAATAAAATCGTGCTTGAAATCACACGGGTCAAAAATCTTTTCAATTCTCATCAACTCCAACCGAGGGGGTTTTATCTCGGCATTTTCGTGTACAGACTACTCCGTATTACGCGTATTACGCTCATTACAAGGTATTACCGGGTATTACAGAGTATTACCAGGTATTACAGGGTATTACCAGGTATTACAAGGTATTACAGGGTATTACAGGGTATTACAGGGTATTACAAGGTATTACCGGGCATTACAAGCCGAGAAAGTCCACACTATTCTAACACTCCCCGCAACAAATAACGTAGGAGTACGTGCAGCAACCCGTACTGGCTGAGCGTTAGTTGTTAGTGAGCAACAATTCTCACGCAGATACGTATAGATGGAAGGCCAGGGCAGCGGGAGGGAAAACGTACGGGTGAGGGGAGGGAGGGATGAGAAGGCGTGGGGGCTGGGGGGTGAGAGGGTGGGGGGGGGGGCACTGGGATATTTGAAAATGACCAAAAGTAAAAATGACACTCAAAATCGAAGTAGTAAAGTAATTCGCATATATTCCATTCTGTATTTTTCATTTTTAATGTTACCAGTTAGAAAGTTTGTTCCTAGTTGTTCCGTTGTCATTTTTTGTTCGTTGTCTCCAGTAATTAGAAGTGGGAGTGTGATGACTTTTGACCCCGACAAATGAATGCTGTTAGCAGATTTAACTTACGGTGTATTGAACAATTGTAGAACAAACAAATATAGGATAACGCTGGGTAAGGCAAACCCTTGTAACAATCAGATGGAGAAATTTATTCAATCAATACCCTCACTTGCCTCTGGTTAAAGTTAAATTATATCAAGTAATATTCATTTTAATGTGTTAAAACTTCGCCCAGACTGAAAATTTGATCTGTCATTCTTTCATTCATTTTCATCTGATCTCTGCGAGGAGTTTTAATAATCACGAGTCATTGTAGTTTGTTAATTGAAAGTTCTGTAATACATCTTATCATAGAATGTAATTTAAATTCTTTCACAATTTCATTTCAGTATCGTTATAAATATTATGGCTTTAGACAAATCTAGTCAATGTAAGAGAATCATACATCTCGTTCTGATTTTGACCGGCTTACCCTACATTAAGTTGCGACTGTGGCTCTAATATTGTTCGGTCCCTTGCAAGTATATTGCTTTTAAGAAAATAAGTTAAGAGTTTAATTAACCTTTTAAGATGTCTTTTTGTAAGATTAAATTACTCGACTCCAACTGACCCTGCACAAAAGTAGAATCATCGGATTTATACAATGCGTCCCACAACAAGGGAAAATCAGTTTTAACTTTATCAAACGGCAGGTTCTTCTCTTTTAGAATCTCAGCAGCTGAGAGCACAAGTTGATCGTAATACATGATCATGTAAGGATAGCCTTCCTTCAGCTTATTCACTTTAGAAATGATGTTATCTTTCAAACGCAAAAAAGAATTGAAAGTTTGAGTAACTAAACAGATATTTTGTTCACTGAAATCAACTCTCTCCATTTTCAGGACGAATCTATCATTAGACATTTTCAAACAAGAAAGCTTTAAACCAAGAATAGTAGTAAAATCCCCCTCACATTTTTTGTTAAGCATTTTTACGACCCCTCTCTGCACTTTAGGAGACATCAAAGTAACAAGCTCACGATATGTCAACCGAACAAGTTCAGTTGACTTCTCCCCACGTATGTGAAAAATTACATTTTTGGAGAGAACATCGTACCCCAGCCAAAGCTTTTTACTTCCAGACGCCGTGAGATTTACTGCTTTCATACATACTTCAAGGGGATGAAATCCCAATCCACCGGTGGGGTTTTCCTCGACGTCCATGGCTGCGTCCTGCTCCGTGGCGTCGTCCATGGCGACGTCATCGAAACCTTGTACCGACGAGCTGATGTTGGCCTGTGGTCGCGGGTCACGTGCCGGCGAGGTCATCAGAACGGCCCGGTCAGGGCCCTTCTCAGGCGTGGCCTGAGCCATGGGGACGAACGACTGCATTGGGTCGAGCTGGAGCAGGTGCGAGGTCGTCTTGCACGACCCCGTGATGATGGGGTCGTCAGCCGCGACGACCACGGGCTGGGGCGCTGGCGGCTCGTGGAAGGCAAGCATCTCCTCCAGGATGAAGATGTTCGGCAGGTCGTCCTGGGCAGCCATCTCCTCGACCCCCATCTCCTTCAAGACGGCCTCCACCTCGTTTGGGTCCTCCAGGAAGGACGGCCTGGGAGAAACGGCGGCGGCCAGGGCCTCGACGGCGGCCGCGGCGTCCACGACGTCGAGAGGTCTCTTGCTGGGGCGCGCCGGGGCGGTGCGTGGCTCGTCGCGAGCGCCGCGCGTCCTCTTTGTATTCCCTTCTCCCACCTCGCGGCCCAGCGGCCCGCCGGGCGCATCCTCCCGCGCCGCCCCGCACCACCCCCGCACCTGTCCAGCCAGCCCTTGGGTAGGACGAGTGCCGCTAGGTGGCGCTGGAGGGCTCCCGCACCCTCCCCCGCACCACCCCCACCCCTCACTTACGCCCTCGACCTGGTTCAGCTAGGTGTCGCTGGAGGGGCTCCTTTACCCCCACATCGCACGGCCGAATGGACGCCTAGGGTTGTGGAGTCAGGTGTCGTACAGTGGCGCGAGTGAGCCAACCCCCACCCCATTGCACGGCCTCGGGGAGCAACGCCCCCGTCGACGTGGCCCTCGCGCGCGCGTCAGTTGAGTTCGGGTGGTTGCCCAGTATGGAGGAGCTCCGAGACATTATCGCGAATTGGCAAAACGGGTTATATTTACCCGAACAGTGGAAGGCCGAATTGTACGTTCATGTCGTGCGTCTTTTGGAGGAGACGATCCCCCCTGACGAGACTATACTCGAAATTTTGGACAGTACTTATGGTGCATTTGTGGCTCAACTGATCTTTCGTAACGAGCTTGATCCTGACGCTCACAAACGCCAGTGTCGGCTGAGGCAAAAGGTTGTCGCTTCGCTCGCCGGTTGGGGGGATGCATCCATCGGTGAAGCAGTGAATGAGCCGTGGGGTGCGCCGAGCCATCAAGTCGGGGGTGGAAGGACCCCTTGCGCTGCTGCGCCGCCGACCGGAGTCCATGAGGGGGCACCTGCCAGCGTGGCGAGCACCGCGCCGCCGACGCCGCCGTCCACGTCACGAGGAGGGCCCTCGAGCACCACGCCGACGACGCGATCCGGGAGGAACCGTCTTGCGCCTCAAGATCCTCCTGAGGTAGAGCAAGGTGATAGTGACCCTGTGATCGAGCTTCTGGAGTCCAAAGAGAGGTATCTCGGTCAGTTCAAGACGACTTTCCGTCAAGAAACGTTCCACATAAAGGACCTGCAAAAGAAGTTACTCGATAACGATTTGTACATGGAGACTCTATTTGATGATTTGATAAAAAGACAGTGTGAATTAGTGAATGCAGTAGAAAAAGATAGATGTATTTTTGAAGTGCGAGGTGATGACGAGACGAATGCTATTTGGTTTCATCTCAGACCTGTTGGCCAGTTGAATGGTAGAGTTGTGTTAGATAAATTATGTAAAACCTTAAATAGTAATCAAAGCTTTTGTGCTGGTGTTCTTCACCTAAATTTCATTCATGTACCATCAGTCAGAGGCAGTGGTCGTGACACCCGTCATCACGAAACAAAAGAGAGTTGGATTGAAAGATATTGTAAGACAGGGAGTATTTACGACCCTAAAAATGAAAATGACAATATGTGTTTTGCAAGATGTATAGCATTTTTACAATTGTATAATTCTGCTAAAAACAGGTGGGCAGCATGTCGGTTGAGAAAACCTAATAGTTCAGATGTTTACAATTTAGCATTAAAACTATGTAAAAGTGCTAATGTTAGTCCGAATCAAGAATGTGGATATGATGAAATAGTAAAGTTTCAACTTATTTTAAGAGAAAGATTGGTTGTTTTTCTTGATAAAGAATGTAAAGAATTTATATTTTGTGGTTCTCAATTCAATGATAATGGTGATGAAAGGAATGTATTATTCATCTTACAAGATAGAAACCATTTTTATGGAGTTGTCAGGATAAAAGCTGTATTGAATGCTACTTATTTTTGTTTAAGTTGTCTGAAGGGAGGTAAAGGTCAGAAATATAATCACAGATGTGATTTGTCTTGCAAGAGATGTGATGGTGGGACACTACATACTGAAACGCCATTAAAAGTTTGTGGAGCTTGCAAAAGATATTTCGCAGGTGATGCTTGTTTTCAAGAACATCTCAAAATAAGGGGTTCTGGTAAAAGTACTTGTGACATAAAAAAGTATTGTACTACTTACCGCTGCTTACCTCCTAGCGAATCTATCAAGGCCTCGCTGGATTGCAGCCGCTTCTTCAGCTGGGCATTTTCCTCCCTCAGTTGTTCAATATATCCTATCAGTGCAGCTTTGGACATATTTTCAAAAGAGGGTGGAGCATCCGGAGTAAACAACGCCTCGGTTTTGGAGTGAACCTATCAATGCAATGCAATAGTTCTCGGTAAATAGGTGCTTAATTTGGAAATGCATTTTATTTTGGATCAACATTAATTGACTTACCTCAACCGTTTTGATGCCCGTACTGCCAACAATAATATCCTCAAACCTCCTGCTTGTAGGAGGTAAGCCCTGCTTAGTCAACTTCTTTTTGGGGGCTGTCTTACTATCACTGTCAGTCGTGCCTGAATGTTTCCTTTTCGCGGAAGGCTTACTTGTCTAGCAATGTAAAATTACAGAACAGCAGCGATAAGTAGAGCAGAAGGAAGAAGAGTACATCGAAGAACATAAAGCACTATGTTGTCTCTCACCCGCAAATCTGTGTTCGATTGTACCATGTCGCTGCCTAGTTTTTTTCTGCAGAAATCTCGTCTCCCTGCCTTGTCCATGAACTGCACCACTTTGCCGTCAGTGTTGTTAGCAGCCTTCTTCAAAGCAAGCATTGGTACGCGACCTGCAAACAATTTAGTAATATTAGCACGATATTTGCTATGGTTTTTCTGGTTAACAGTCACCTTTGTTACTTACCACCAACTTCGTGCACGAACACATTTGTTGAGTACCACTGTGATGGTGCCTCCCAGTCCTTCCTTTTGTTCTTTAATTCTTTCCTTTCAGGTGCATCTGCTCTCTGGGACTCTTCTGGCCACCAAATATTTACGTCTTTATTTTTTAATTGGGTTACATCTAAGACTGGCTCACGAAGCCAAGCCTGGTAGGCGACGCCATTACAAACACGGCCGTCCTCGGTGGGATCTGAGTGTTTGACCAGCATGCACGCATCATGATCAACTTCAAAGAAACTCGCGGTCTCGCGGGGCCTGGGCTTCGACTTATTGGACATGGTGGTGGGGATAATCAGCCGCCAGGTGAGCCACACGTGAGGGACGTGGGCGCGAATCACGATCAAGATAAAACCACAACAGCGCTGCGCGAGAACACGGGACGAGGTGGGCAGGTAAGAGGAGCTGAGCAGGTCGGAACAGGTCTGTGTGACTCAGTCAGGTGGTTCGGGGGTGCCACCACCACACTGATAACGAGCCCTACCTGCATCTTGTGGCATTTGGTCGAAGTACGAACTAAATAATCAAATAAATTTATGGATCATTCTTTTAAAAGTACAAGGGTAATTTGTTGGCTGAGCGATTAGCGAAGCCCATTACTCCACTGACCGGAAAAGTTTCATTCTGTTTGTCTGTTTGTTGGTTTGTTTGTTTGTCTGTCTGTCTGTCCGCACGATAACTCGAGAAAGAATTGAGATAGCGACCTGGGATTTTCAGGGTCGTTTTGTATCATAAAAAGACAGATCGAGTTCGAAGATGAGCATTCTAGCTCAAAAATTG
>NW_026267198.1:931653-933597 GCF_000697945.3 Frankliniella occidentalis
GATCTGGGAATTTCAGGGTCGTTTTGTATCATAAAAAGACAGATCGAGTTCGAAGATGAGCATTCTAGCTCAAAAATTGGCTTTTTAAAAAATCAAAAACTACAGGTCGCAAAATGTATTCTTATCAAATATTTTTTTATGCGTTTCTAAGGGGTAAACCGTCAAAGTAGAGCCCTTTGGGCGAAAATTCCGTCCGTTTGGCTCTATCTTGTACCGTTTAGGTGCTAGGGGGCATTTCTTGACAAAAATGAGGAGAAAATGAGCAAATGGCCGATTAAATCGTTAACAAAAAGACTTCATTTCGAAAACTTGTATATACACTCCTATTACCCCGTCTCGGGTGTCAGCGCCGCAGGCCTAGCTATATGTGCGCCAGGCGTGTCGCAGCGTAACAGTGTTTCGTGAGATATCGCGAAGCCTGTTACGTGAGACGTGGTCTGGCGTACATACAGCTAGTGGTAAATTTTGAGAAAGTCAAGTTGTCAAACAATTATCCTGTTTTAAATTATTAGAAGAGAGCCACTTTCCAACATTTTTCTTTCCGATCAGGTGGTGTGCTTTTGCGGAGGTGGTGGTTATGGTGACACCAGATGTAAACAACGCAGTCTTTGGACGCTTAGACGAATACTTTTGGACAAACTCGTTCAGAAAGGACTCCTCTTGAACTTAACGAGGAAGAAATGAGGCGAGTACGAGGCCCTTACAAGCAATACGATCATGACACTAACGTTCGTAGCCCGGAGTCGGCTGAGCGATACCGAGCTAGAGAAGAAGAGCAGCGCCGGCAGGCACCTGGTGTACAGGAGAATGTTGAGGTTAGTACCAATCACTTTTTACAGGATATAGCCATATTTCACAACAAAGAATGCAATAATTAATTAAAAATACAATAATTATTATATTTAATTTTTCATTCCCTCCCCTTGTAACAGGCCGAGCAGCAACACGACGATGATCAGGACAGTTACCGCAGTAGATCAAGCCTTGGGAGTGTGCCGTGATTCCAGTGTTGCAGTGTACAATACATGCAATGAATCGAATGTTGGTTTCATTGAAACATTTCTGAGAGTGTATAACTGTGAATGCATCAATTGTTCGTGTGACAGTAAAATTATTGCCCTGGTCAAAAAGTGTGAAGTTGTGAAGAAATTCAAGACCCTAATTCCAGAAGTATTTGTACCCAACGTAGCTGAATATAAGTTAACTGAAGAATATGAAGTAGTTTGCCCAACAAATCTTCAAGGAGTTTGTGTAAACATGAAAATCAATGACAAACATTATATTTCCAAACCTACCAATACAATGGAAGTGGAATAGTTTATGTTTAAATTGTTCAACTACTTAAAACATGCTCTTATTTAAATTGGATTCATAAGTAATGTCAATCAAGTTTAACAGATTATCTCTGTTTCAACTTTATTCCTTGTAATTGAATGTTTAAATATGATTATCCACATTGAAAATAGTACCACCTGCTGTGCCAGATCTGAATAAAAAATATATAAAGACAATCAAACATTCATCAATCTAACTACTCTGAAATCCCTAAGTGTTTCTAAACATGCTTAATTAGTCTGTTTGAACCCTCTTAGTTGGAGTAGATATATAATGTATGGAAAGAAAGAATGTTTTTTTCTTTTAATTCTTAAATGTACCTATTTATCAACAGAATAGTTATTTGCTCATTAAAAAAAGAACTTGTACTCTTGTCCACTTGTATATTCTTCCTACCATACTGAATACGCCAATGGCCAACTGATGCTAGTGAAAGTAGAGTTTCAGAGTTAGGTTTTGTTGAATATCTTGCGCAAATAAATATGGTACCAACATTACAGGCATTCGCAACCCATAGCTCATCAGGCCAGAAGTAACAAGTTTGAATAACTGCATTGGTATAGAGAACGCAGACTTTTAAAAAGAAACAGAGATAGTTCTGGCACTTTA
>NW_026267198.1:938657-939081 GCF_000697945.3 Frankliniella occidentalis
GATCGGTGGTCCCAAAAAAGTGGTTCGTCTCCGCCCACCTGTTGCACTACCTAGTGTCAGCAAAATATTAAGCAAATAAGCATTTTAACCACATATTAAGCTTTTAGAGGGATAGAGGGAGGGATAGGGGGATCGGTGGTCCCAAAACAGTGGTTCGTCTCCGCCCACCTGTTGCACTACCTAGTGTCAGCAAAATTATTTGCTATCAGCAAAATTATTTGCTGTGTCAGCAAAATTATTTGCTATCAGCAAAATTATTTGCTGTGTCAGCAAAATTATTTGCTGTATCAGCAAAATTATTTGCCATGTCAGCAAAATATTTAGACGTGTAACGTAAGACGTAACGTAAGACGTAACGTAAGACGTAACGTAAGACGTAACGTAAGACGTAACGTAAGACGTAACGTAAGACGTAACGTAAGAC
>NW_026267198.1:939714-940991 GCF_000697945.3 Frankliniella occidentalis
AGAAATTTGCTCCTTGGACATGATAAAAGACTGTAACGGGACAACACCGTGACTACACCCCACCCTTCTGCTTTGCTTACAAAAAATTAACCGACGCAGCTTCTAGATTGTATATAGTTTGTTAAAAAGTCTTAAAACTTGACTTTTTGCCATTGTTTTCAATATATCCTTCTCTAGGGCCGAAACAGTGAAAGATACGGTAAATCCGAGGGTAGTTGCTGATTCAGAATGTGCTGTTTTGGGGGGGTACTTTCTCTGACATTTTACGATTGGACGACTCCTTGTACGCCTTTATGTGCAATGTGGTCATTTTCGCCGTATTTTCGTCGAAAAAAGCACTCTAGCGCCCAAACGGTGCAAGATAGAGTCAAACGGGCTCTACTTTGTCGAGTTACTCCTTAGAAGACCTTAAAAAAAAAAAATTCCCTACTTTTTGGACCAACCCCTATTTCTTTGTGACCCCCTTTCATCCCCTTAGGGGTGGTTGACAGGATTTGCACCAGGCGTTTCGTTGTCCAGGAGTGACCCCTAAGATACTCTGAAATTTGCAGACCTCTAGCCCATCTCCTTCCTCTTACACGGACGACGGACAGACAGACGGACGGACACGAGAGCGGTTGCATCAGCCCGCTCTAATGCTTTCTTAAAAGCAGAAGCAGAAGGGCGGGCTAAAAACCGTGGGGAAAAGGGAATTGTCTGCCTCTGGCGGCTGTGTTCCGGGCCTCATCCGGATCCAGATCGAGCACGGCTACCCCATTTGCCCGACCCCTGCCCGATCAAGACCTGGATAGGACCCAGCAGAGCTCATCCACTTGTGTTTAGGGCAAGCAACGAGGTCCAGGTCGGTTACGGGTCGATACAGTAGAATCATCAGGGAAGGGGGACCCCTTCCTTGATTTTCTCGATCCTCGCCCGATCGGTACCCGGATAGGACCCGGGTGAGCTCTACCCGGTGCTATCTGGGCGGCATCCGAGTCTAGACCGGGGCCGGAAAGATCACTCTGAAGTCCAGTGGACATAGGTCCCTACCAGCACCTGCCAAGGCAACCACGGACGCGATACGCTGCTATTCGGACCCTATCCGAGTGCTGGTGGGGTCCTAGACGGCCCTATCCGGGCCCTATCCCGCCCTGTCCGGGCCGCATCCGGGTCGCATCCGGGTGCCCTCCGGACTGCTCCGGGTGCTATCCGGGTACTATCCGGGTACCATCCGGGTCGCGTCCGGGTACCTACCCGGGTGCTATCCGGGTGCTATCTGGGAGGGACGTTGTCATGGG
>NW_026267198.1:945116-947049 GCF_000697945.3 Frankliniella occidentalis
CAAGTAGTACACCCTCCGAACGCTTGTTCTCGGACGGTGGCAATGTCATTACAGATACCAGAACTTGCTTAAGTGATATCCATTCAGAGCAGCTTATTTTTTTGTATTCAAATAGGAGGTTCCTGAAGAAATAACTGTACTGATTTTCTGTGTCTCCAGTAATGTACACAACTAAATTGTATCTTTTCTTTTGAAGTAGGAATATCTTACAGAAATAATTGTAATGACTGTCTTTGTCTTGTCTAATGTCCAATTACCTAGCCAATTAAAACGATTTAAAGTATTTCACACTTTCAACAACAATTTTCGCGGTTTCCATCGAATAATTGACTATCACGAACACAATTGCGATTTTTAGGGCTTGTCAATTAATTGATAATCGTCAATTAATCGATTTTGACAATTAATCGAATTTATCAATTAATTGATATAAAACAATCAATCGAACTGGATATCGATTATCAATTACGAATCATTGCATTGAGGCGATTATCAATTATTTTAATAATTGGTCAATTACAATTAAATTCAATAATCGCACAGGCCTAAGAATAACAGGCAAGGTAGGGTTATGAAAACGTTAAGGGAAAAAACTTAAAACATGTTTCCAGGAGTTTTCATCCAAAATGGCGCCTGGAAAACACTATTACAACCCAAGAATCGAAAATAAGCGATATACGACTTACCCTAAGCGGCAACCGACGTGGATATTGCGTCTTGCTCTACCGGCTCCCAGCCGTTGACTGACTTGTGAGGTGCATTTCCGGTCAGCGCGTCGCCCAACCCTGCCGGGTGCGACACAGCGGACCGGGTTTGGGTTTAGGTTGGTGACGTCAGAGCAGCAGGTGGATCGGCGGGAAGCGGAGGGAGGAAAGGTTGCCTATAGTCACGGCGGCTGGCGCCCGTGACACGGTGTCCAGCTAGAGGAGTGGGGGGTCGGGGGCGGAAGAGCCTGCCTGCCTGTCCATGCATGACGTCACGTGACATGGGGGAAGTGCTTAATGAGGTACCACTTGGCGCCGACTGACATTGCCGTATAGGCCTACCCCTTTCACGCTTATCCTGTACGCCTGAATACGGTGTTCGACGTACAGCCTCCAGGAGCTTTCGAATGTCGCGCGGCCGCGCGGGGTCCTGATGCGCTCGTCGCGCTCGTCGCCGGGCGCCACCGAACCACCTCCGAAGCAATTCGCACCCGTATGACGAACGGACTGCGCGGAGATCGCCCGAGTTAGGCTTCTCGATTAAGATATTGAATAAGAAATTGACAAGAATTGCCATGGCGGCCCCGACACTTGCGGGATACTGCACCTGCAACAATGCTAACCCGCCAGCGTTAGTGGACGTAAGTAATTTGAAGTAGACGTCGCATTTAAGTATTACTAAGCCAGGATCCAGACTTGTCCCCCCGCCCCTAGCCCCCGCCCGCACGCAGTTTTCCAACGCCATTCGCACTTTCAATCTTGTATTACTGTCACAACAGTACTTCTACTACCTAATGAGCTAACAGCAGTATCACATTTATTGTTGCTCCCTATCCGGGCGCACTTTAGCCCGAGCTTTAGCCTTACTTTCCATAGCGTATTAAGTGCCCCGGGGGGCTGCGCCCCCCCCCCCCTACCCCACCCCACCCCGCAACCACCCTGAGGGGCACCGATCACGTCGCTTGACTTGACTAACCGCGAGGCATAGATTCGAACACCCAAAAGCACGAAAATGATATACGCAATCGTCCCCTACCTGAAACGAGCCTTGTCCTATGATTTCCAGTACTTCAACCGGCGCTGCAGCGATATGACGAAGCTGGTCATGCGGAAGGCCACCCCGGTCCACGACCTTTTTTTTATTTCTCATGGTAAATCTCAAAATTTAAATATAAAAACAAGTGTTAGCGGTTGCAAGATATAAGAATAACATTATTTCATACCAAATT
>NW_026267198.1:952078-953128 GCF_000697945.3 Frankliniella occidentalis
CGATTTTGCGAGATGCATACCATTAGAATCGGGAGAAAATTCTCTTTCTAATGATATGCATCTCGCAAAATCGACAAAAAATAGACTTACGACCATTCTCTGGTATGCTGTCGAGATTCGACACTATACGCAACCGCTCCGAGGTACGACCTTATACGCAGCCGCTCTGAGGTACGACCTTTTAGTTTTCAGGGGTCGAAAGGTATCACACTGTGCCCCTACTGCGACAAGTGCTGGTGCGAAAAGTGCCTCGACATTGATCTGCCTGAAAGCCAATGTAAGTATACCGTTGGTTCTTTCTGGTATATCCCCAGCCACTGTGCTGCTGGTATCTGAAATTTATCAGCATGTCTAAAGACTTGTCTGTTTCCTTTCTAGGGTGCCTTGTAAAGAAGGGTCAGGAGCTGTTCTTTGCTCAAGATAACAAAGCCACTGATCCAGACTTCTATGAGGCAGCTATGAACAAGTATGACGAGGAGGAGCTCTTCAAAGTGAAGGAGGCCTGGTAGTACCAGGATGTCATGGAACATCAGCATCAATGTTGCCCTAGCTGCTTCATGGCTGTGACTGTAAGTACATTTTTATTCAGCACTTGAAGCAGTTGTTACCAGGACAGGTTCTTACTTTCACGGCTGATTAATATTTGCAGAAAACCATCGGATGTGACCATATGCAATGTATTTGCATGCAGGACTTCTGCTACAGGTGTGGTGCGCCCATGGATCCTGAGGCCCCATTTCACCACTTTGATGACTTCTGTAATTGCCTGCCTTATGATGAGAGTTAATTTTGATCTGTTTTTCCTTTTCTTTCTTTTCACACCATCCCTAGTTGTGTGACAGCATCATGAGATGTTTGGCTCAAAGTATTGGGTATACCGTGAATTAGCCAGGCACAGTGCTTTGAACCAAACTAATGTCTTCTTTTGCTATCCCTCCATTAAGACATGGTCGGAGTAACTAAAAGGTCATTCTCCTAATTGGCTGAGCGATCAGCCTCTTACTCCACTGATGATCAAAAAGTTTCGCGTCTGTTTGTCTGTCTGTGTGT
>NW_026267198.1:954413-958788 GCF_000697945.3 Frankliniella occidentalis
CAGGCCTAGCTATATGTGCGCCAGGCGCGTCGCAGCGTAACAGTGTTTCGTGAGATATCGCGAAGCCTGTTACGCGAGACGTGGTCTGGCGTACACATAGCTAGTCTTTGTACTGTTGACGACATATTGTGTTGGATTCTTTCTAGTACTAAAGTTCACTTCCTGTAATAGGGTATTCCAGGCTATCCAAAACGGAAGTAGGAAAAGAACAAACTCACTGACTTTTCTGTTTCCGTGATTGATCTGATTGGTTGAGCTGATCACGTGTCACGACGGCGTTTCAGGTATGAAAAACCGTCAGGTCAGTTTCGAGCTCGCCTCCATATTTGAGAGGCTAGAATCGCACCAAACCACCATGGCAATTTCTCATACTGAGTGGACGGAAACAGATTAATCGGTGAGTTTGTTATTTTTCACTTCCGGTCGAGATAGCCTGGAACACCCTATTGGGTTATTCCGAATTTCAAGTCTTATCTTTAGGGTGCTCTGTGTCCAAACTATAGTCAGAATTTCTTGTACCTTAATTTTGGCAGTTCCTCGCAAGTAAGAGGTTTTGTCGGCTGAGCGATTAGCGAAGCCCATTACTCCACTGACCGGAAAAGTTTCATTCGGTTGTCTGCCTGTCTGTTTGTCTGTCTGTCCGCACGATAACTCGAGAATGAATGGGGTATTTCAATGGAGCGCTGCCCGGAACTGAGAAGAACAAAACCGGATACAGAGAGCAGTGGTGGGGGCGGGCGCGCGGAGAAGCGGCGGGTGGAGGGGCATGCTGGAGTCTGCTACCTCATCCAACTCTTGACCTACCGCACGCACTCTCGCCCACCTCGCCAACGCGTGTCCTTTGTGCGTGACGGTGTGAAATTGAATTGGCTGCAAGTGAAGTTTGCTTTGAAAGAAAGATAAGAATTAAACATGGGCCGAAAAAACAAAGGCTATAAAATTCCCGCCCGGCGCCACCGGCGCCAGCGCCGGCGGCAACAGTGAGTCAAACTACATTATTTCATTCAAAATTTTAAAGAACTGATAGTGACCAGCCATGGGGACAGCAGGCAAAGATTGAACGGCGGCTTTATGGAGTTAACCAATGAATCGAACAATGCCAATTATGTCACATAAACATTTGCTGTTTTACAAAAATGACGTGTTTTTTTAAATATAAGAGGCAAATAACGCATAATACTGGAGGTGCCCCCACAATGAGCGGGGGCCGTGAGCCATGTGCCATGCCATGCCCACAGCTCTCGGTTTTAGGAATGACGGTCTGAGGATTATGGCTCGTGGCCCATGGCTCCTGGTCACTTTGTTAGAAAAATCTTCTGTGCAAAGCACCAACACACGGTGTTAGCAGTTTGTAAGATTTTTCTACCAGGTATGGCAGACCAGAATCTGCGGTGTCACTCCCCTCTTTCATTTCCAAAAGCTTATTCGTACTACAACAAAGTGTAGCAGATGTATTATGACCAAGTTTTCTGGTCCTAATAGACCATTCCACCGAGAGAGGAAGAAAAATCAAAGAAATCAAAAAGAACTAGAAACACATGTACTTTAAAGAGCTCTTTCCGTCAATCTCTTCTCACTCTTTGGATAGTCAAAATTGAATACTGTTTCCGGTAGTTTTTGATTGCTTGTGTTCTTCTGCTTCCGGTGGAAATGGTCTATTTCAGTAGCAGTCTGCTCCGATAATGACATACCTCTTTTATCTTAGGATCCCAGAACAAAGCAGACCAAGCTTATGGAGACAAGTTGTGGCGGCAGTTGTCCTAATTCTGTGGAGCATTGCGGCCTACAGCTGGCCAGAAGTGCGAGATCAAATAGAGATCGTGGATCAGGCCATACTAGAAGGTACGTAAAGAATGATTAGCTGTTGGATAGTTAATGCCCAGTCTTTAAGAATCAATCATATAATTCCCCAGATAACAGTAAAAATGTAACAGTAAATTTTGAACATATTCTAGAATAATTTATCTGAACAAATTAACTGTAAGCTAACTTATTAGCCTATTAATCATCAGATTTTAAAAGTAAAAGTATACAAATACTTTCATTTTCACTTTAAGATCAAGAGCCTCCCCGCTCGCCCTCCACTCCTCCGCTCGCCCGCCCCCACTACCGCTCTCTGTATCCGGGTTTGTTCGTCTTAGTTCCGGGCAGCGCTCCATTGAAATACCCTATTGAGAGAGCGATCTTGGAATTCCAGGGTCATTTTGTATCATAACAAGACAGGTCGAGTTCGAAGATGAGCATTCTAGCTCAAAAATTGACATTTAAAAAAATCGAAAACCAAAAGGTTGCAAAATATTATTTTTTTTTCAAATATTTTTATATGGGCTTCTAGGAGGAGGTAACTCGTCAAAGTAGAAACCCAGGGGAAAATTCCGTCCGTTTTGCTCTATCTTGTACCGTTTTGGCGCTATGGGTCATTTCTTGGCGAAAAAAACGTGAAAAAGACAAAATGGTCTATTAAATCGTAAAAAAGGCTTCACACCCTCTTTTGGGCTTATTAAGGGTCCCTAGAGTATCTAGTAACACTGAAACGTCGATTTTTACATAACAATTTGTCCAAATTCGATCTGGGTATGCAGATAGCACATTTCTGTAATCATGGCTGTGTGACTTGGTGGCCCCATTTGCAATAGCAAGTTCTATGTACTTTAAAATAATTGCCATAAGTCAATGATAAATACTTATTGTACTCAAACTAGTCAGGGCTAGTAATTCTAAAATTTGCTATGATCATGATTTAAAGTCCAAAAGTAATAGAAGCATTGGCATTTCTAGCTTGTACTAGGTACGCATCAGTTGATCACCCTGGTGACCTAGAAAACCAATGTAAACATTGTCTGAACGGTGGTGCAATGAATGCTTTGGCCAACTTGTGAAATAGATTTTATGTATGAAGTACTCCACGTATGTAACTTCTTCGTCACCTTGTTTCAGCATCTTTTCAGAACTGCTTGCAGTGAACATGTGTCAGTGCATACTTGTATAATAGCTTTATGTAATTACCCTAATCTTTCCTATAGGATTTAATTTTGTGTCCTTTTATGAGTCTTACCTTAGTCACTCTACCATTAATGACATATTTGTGTTGGATACAATCCAGTTCTTTTAAATTTACTTATTTCTGTGCTTGCTTCATTTTGATGTTCAAGCGTCATTCCTTTTGGTGTGCCAACATTTTCAGACGTTGGTTTCAAAGTATTTGGTATACTGTGTATTAGTCTTGAACCAAACAAAAGTCAGAATACGTTGTCTCCCCAATAGAGCAGGTGCTATCGCAAGTGAATGGCTTTGCCTTATTTGTTAATCGTGTTTGTAAACTACCCTTGTGTGCTACAATATCTGACAATCTTACTTTTGACGGTAATCATATTTGATTGTATTTTCTACGGTCTTATGACCTTTGTTTCTTGGCAATCTTTTAATGTGTACTTGGTTTTCACTGTACTCGTATGGTGTTATGTTCTGTGATAATTGTGTCTGATCTTATCATGTAGGATTGTTTATTTTCTATGGTCTTGTCTATAACCTTTGTTTTTGAGTTCTCTCACCCTTTAACTATGTTAAACTTTTTACTCAAGCTGGTATGGTCCATTAATGCTTAAATTTGCTTAGATATTTAATTTTTAAGTAATAAAAGCATTGGTATTTCAAGATTTCACTCTTTATGTTGGTGACCTTTTGAAAACAAATCTAAACATTCTCCGAATGTCTGAACGGTGGTGCAATGAATGCTATGGCCAACTTGTGAAAGAAAGATTTTATGTATTAATTATTTGATACGTGTAACTCCTTCGACACCAATATACCGCATCTATCTGAACTGCTTGCACTCGTTGCTGTAAGGTGAAGAAACTGTTTGTCCAGTATTCATTTTTGCATCTCACAGTAAAAAATTTCGAGATTAATTTTACCCTTGAAGGGGACACAACGCTCCTTTACCTCACCAGGGTAAATAAATTTACATACCCATGGGGGGGGGGGGTAAATTTCACCCACCAATGGGTGGGTAAAATTCCACTAATGGGTGGGAGAAATTCTCTACCCATGAGTGGTGCTATTTTGTTCTCGTGGTTATGGATATAGCTTTTACCTACCCACGAGGATAAAGTGATATGGCATACCCACGAGGGTAAAAATATTCCCGAAGGGGTACTGAGTAGTGTATGTGGATGAAAAAGAGTGATCTGTTCTCCATCTTTTGCTACCTCGACGAGTTGTACCATTTGATTTTGGGGCCGACAGGACTGTTTCAAATCCGTCGGTTACCTCCTCAAACAGTTTCAAAAATTTCGACATTTATTTCAGAGAACATGCCATACTGGCGACCATTGGAGTCACCGCAGCACAAGAAGTGCGCGCGGGGCACACCTCT
>NW_026267198.1:959423-959768 GCF_000697945.3 Frankliniella occidentalis
GTTTCAAAAATTTCGACATTTATTTCAGAGAACATGCCATACTGGCGACCATTGGAGTCACCGCAGCACAAGAAGTGCGCGCGGGGCACACCTCTTCTCAGGACGAAGTGAAGGGGCCGTACTGAACAAGGCGTCGTTGCGGGGACCCCCCGAGCGTTAGACTAACGTTTTATTTCAGAGATTTGGTTGACTTTTTTTGAAAAAACAATCGTTGTCGGTTAGGGCAATTCATTGTAAAACATACTGCGTTAAATTAAATGTCACTTTCTCATGGGAATTTTTGGCTGAGCGATTAGCGAAGCCTATTACTCCAGTGATGATCAAAAAGTTTCGCGTCTGTCTGTC
>NW_026267198.1:959818-961290 GCF_000697945.3 Frankliniella occidentalis
TCAGCGCCGCAGGCCTAGGTAGATGTATGCCAGGCGCGTCGCAGCGTAACAGTGTTTCGTAAGATATCGCGAAGCCTGTTACGCGAGACGTGGTCTGGCGTACATCTACCTAGTAATTTAATAGAAAGAGCTGATTTTGTAGGAGACACGCTGACGGGAACGCCATCTAGCGGCAGGCTATCGCGAGCTTCGCGTCGAGGGGACCGAGGGCAAAGAAAGAAGGTGATTTGGCTCGGAGTGGCGTAGCGTCAGTGTAGTAGTACGAACCCACCTCTCATCCCACAATGCTATGGCAGTCACGAATTTGTGGGAAATTTAAAGCCGGTGTGTTGCACGGGTAGATGTTCCCCGACCATGTGTCGCAAAATTCCTTCCCGCCGCGTGGGGATACTAGATGAAGGAGGAGGAGATCCACAGCCCTGTGGGCCAGCATAGGCGACTCGTGTCCCCGCTAAATAGGGTATTTCACCCAGTTTAAACCGGATCCAAAGAAGAACAGTAATGCTTCCTGAACTATTTCCTCCTTGACGCTCATTGGCTAACGCGGACGAAGTTCGTGAACCCGCCACCAGGTCAGCGAGTGCCCTAGTGTCGGGTGCGAGAACTTCGTCCGCGTGAGCCAATGAGCGCCAGGGAGGAAACAGTTCAGGAAGCATTATTGTTCTTCTTTGGATCCGGTTTAAACTGGGTGAAATACCCTATTGCACTTTGTGGTCGCGCTGCTTCGGCTCTTGGTGTACGTCGGACCGTCTTCGGCTCGAGAGCCGAAGGCGGCCCGGGGCCAGTACGTCCAAGGTGGATTAAGGACGGTGGCGGCACTCCGCCTCTACAGCGCGCTTTTTGCTCACCAAAAGCGGGCCTGTCCGCTCTTGTTCTTCTAATAGGGTATTGGTCTAGAGCGCTAAGCGGAAGTAGAAGAATAACAACGGAAGGTCTGTTAAAAAAAAATTAAGAAAATCCCAGTTTTGGGCTGTGAAACGCTCGATTCTCAGTCGTTGAGTCGGGAAATTGCTAAGCCATGGAGGGTTAAATTTCCGTAACCAATTTAATCGGGTTTTCCTGAACCCAGTGGGCTGGTAATCGGAAATATAGCATCCAACTGGTAAAATTCAAGTTGTGGCATGGGGATATCTGTTTCGAAACCCACAACTTGAAAATTCAAGTTGTGGCATCGGGATTGCACCTAGTCTCATGTCGACCACTTTGAACCGATAAAAAAAAAATTGCCCCAAGGTGGAGTTGAACATAGGCCTATGAGTTCCCAGTCCTGCTCTGTACCCCTAAGCTACACAGCGCTCCTTGACGAGCGAGTGGCTGATGACCTACTTAATGTAAGCGTTGCCCCAGTAGAACGTCTGAAATTCAAGTTTTGGCACTAGGAATTACATTTACAGTTTATGGGTCCGGATATTCCGCCCTGTGGGTGTGTGATACCGAATCAGTGGCTCAAACTGGAAAATCCCAGTTCCATG
>NW_026267198.1:961935-962433 GCF_000697945.3 Frankliniella occidentalis
ACAGTGTTTCGTGAGATATCGCGAAGCCTGTTACGCGAGACGTGGTCTGGCGTACATCTACCTAGTTGGCTGAGCGATAGCGAAGCCTATTACTCTAGTGATGATCAAAAAGTTTCGTGTCTGTCTGTGTGTCTGTCTGTAATCACGATAACTCGAGAACGGGTTGAGCTAGGTACCTGACATTATTAGCGTAGCTTTGTAGCATAAAAAGCAAGAACTGTATTGATTTTAAGCCCTCTACCTTGAAAATTGACCTGTCAAAAAAATAATAAACAACAACCCCAAAGTATTACTTCTACTTTTTTTTTATTTTTAGCCCGCCCTTCTGCTTTGAAAAAGCTATCCAGCGGGCTTATGCAAACGACCTCGTGTGTGTCTGTGTGTCTGTCTGTCCTTAAATGTACTAGAGACTTGAAATTTTCAGGGTATCTTAAGGTCCACTTCTAGAGAACGAAACGCCTACGGCAAATCCTGGCAACCACCCCTAAGGGTGTGAAT
>NW_026267198.1:965139-965692 GCF_000697945.3 Frankliniella occidentalis
CATTCGTATAAGAACAATAAAACCCTTGTAGTTTACAAGGGACACTTACATAACTTTCATGATCTATGTGGTTACTGATAAAATGACAAATAAAACAAATAATATAAAAATAGTATAACATGTTATGCAAATGAGTCAGCTAGCTGCTAGCTGTAGCTGTCCAAGAGGACGAGAGTAAAAAGTTGTAAAAGAAGGTGATAATATTACCCGCAATGCGACAGCTAGTCTACCTGGGAGTGGGAGCACTCAAAAGTTTACCTGTCGTACATGAAGTCCACCTTAGTGTTTTCATAGTCCTCAGATGATATCTCAAAACACCGAAAAATATTGAGGTCCTCACGGAAAGTGTTTCAAGTTATGCAATGCACATTTGTGATTTCCAGTATTTAAGAGCAAAATGAAACAACTAACAGCCTCTCCCTTAAGTCTTTTCTTATTCGAATAATTCATTGCAAAAAGGAACCATCTGCACGGCACAACAGGTCTTGTGCCACAAGCCGACCTTCCCGGGTAAAAATGGTTTGTATACAAATTTTATAAACGTTTATTATAT
>NW_026267198.1:965742-970508 GCF_000697945.3 Frankliniella occidentalis
AGCAAATCTCGTGACAGAAATGGTCGGGCCGCAGGCCCGACCATCGCCGCCGGCAGGCCAAGCAGGCCCGGCCCCTGCCGAACGGAGTTGCCGGCGGAGCGAAGCGGAGCTGGCGACCTCGTTTAGCGGAAGGGCGGGCCTGCTTGTTTTAACATCTTTCTAAGAAGTAACTCGTCAAAGTAGACCCCGTAGAACCAAAATTTTGTCCGTTTGGCTCTATCAAACCATTTTAATGTAGTTTCTCAGATAATTGATGGTCTCTGGTGGGGCAACTCGTCAAAATAAAATCCTGGGGGTATAAGTTGTGTCCTTTGGAGCCGAAGGCCTATCTACGACTCTGACTTTTGCCCGACTCGGGTGTCAGCGCCGCAGGCCTAGGTAGATGTATGCCAGGCGCGTCGCAGTGTAACAGTGTTTCGTGAGATACCGCGAAGCCTGTTACGCGAGACGTGGCCTGGCGTACATCTACCTAGTTCAGAAAATACCTCATTCGGCGTACTAGTGGCGTAGAGCAGGAGACAATGAGGAAGTTGCCCGGAGCGTAGCGGGAAACAAAACAAAGCACCATAACCTACGAGAAGGAATGCTTTATATCGCGGATTAAGTTGTATAGCGCAGTTTTCTTTTGTTGCTTTTTGCTTCGGTTGCGTTTTGGTTCCCCGCTACGCTCCGCCACATTGGGCAACTTCCTCATTCAGTGGCGGGCAGCGCGGCCGGTGGCCCAGGACCTCGCCCAGGACCAGTATTGTTGGGTAGGGATGGAGCCTGCCCCCGCATGGCGCAGAATTGTTAGGTAGGGGTCTACAGCAAGCCAGCCATGCACTCGGTCTCTCAGCGCCAAAGAAATTGTTTTCTGTTCTGAGTTTGGGTCTTTTTTACTTATCGAGAGTAAAAGCTAGCTAAAACCTTAAAGTTTCTGGTGTATTCTATATGTTTAGTCAAAGGGCTTTTGAGGTATCATCTGCTAAAATGGAATTGGAAACGTGCTTGTGGAGACCTAATTCGACTAGCCGTAAACAGGTACATATTTGAAGAAAATAACTATTTTGTTTCAGGAATCCTAAAATTCGACATGTTTATATATTTACGAGGGGGCAATAACTCCCTTTTGATGTGTACACATAATTTCTGAAATCCCAGTGATTCCCGTCCACTTATGTTCATTCCTTAGGTTTTCTAATGGTAGGAAACGCTTATTTCATCTAATTTGTACGAGTTCCACTAGTTCCCCGCTTATTTTGAGCGATTTTTGTTGATTTCGATTATTTTTTATCCTGATGATTCCTAGGCAGGTGTGCACATGATTCCCGCAGTTACATCGCCCCCTCGTTTATTTATTTATTCATTTGCATATTTACTCTTTTATTTTCTGTAGCATTTCTTTAAGGTTACGGCGGTCAGTCTTGCCACTCACTGTCCGTGGCAACTGATCGAGGAAGATGACTCCACCCCGCAGACGCTTATAGTCAGCGAGTTTTTCAGCGACCATGGCTCGCAGCTCGTCCTCGGTCAGGGAGGCCCCAGCCGCGTTGTCTGCCCGGGACACGAACGCCGTCGGCAATTCACCGGAAGCTGTGCACGCACGCCCTAGGACGCACGCCTCTTTTACGCCAGAGTGCTGCAAGAGCACCATCTCTAATTCAGCTGGCGAAATCTACATGACAGATAAAACGGTTTAAGAGCAAGTAAAAAAAAACGCGCTAGTCACAAACGCCAACTATTCGTTTCCTGAGAAGCCCACCGGGTTGTTTTTGTACTTGATCACTTCCTTCATGCGGTCAACAAAGACATAAGAGCCCTCGTCGTTTTCGTACAAAAGGTCACCCGTCTTGTAGAATCCGTGCTCGTCAAAGGCCCTTTTGGTTTCCTCTGGGTTGTTGCAATAGCGCAGCATGACGTATTTTGAGCGGATCCGTGCTTCACCCACAGCGTTTTTCACGTCCGTAGGAATGTCCTCACCCGTGTCGACGTCCACCAGCTGGCAACAATTTATTTTTGAATTTGGGTTAGGCCCTTGGCATTGCCGTATCCGTTTCAGAGGTATAGGTCGATATACTTAAAACGATGGCAAAAAGTCCAGTTTGAAGACTGTCTGAGAAACAATACAAGCTGAAAACTGTATTTGGTTTTTTTGTTTTGTTATTTCATTCATTTTAAAAGCAGAAGGGCGAGGTTTAATCACGGTGTCGCACCATTGAAGTCTTTTCTCATGTGCAAGAAGGTAGTCTTAAGGGCCGGCAGGCCAAGCAGGAAGGAGGCCTGGCCCCTGCCGAACGGAGTTGCCTGCGGAGCGAAGTGAAGCTGGCGACTTCATTTGGCGGAAGGGCGGGCCTGCTTGTTGTATTATACGACACTTTGGATTTGTAGGTCAATCACTACATTACCCTGAACTCCACGCCGGGCGAAAGAGTGCCTAACACCCCATGTGGGGATGCCGAAGACTTGAGCCGGGAGCGGGAGCAAATAAAACCGGTTTCAGTGCTGGCGTACGCTTGAACAATTCTGCAGTCTACATCCTGTTCGATGCTTTCCTCTAACTGGGCGTTTAAACCAGACCCGCCAACAAAAATTGTCGCAAGCGAGTCAAGCCTGTAACCAGGATTGCTTTTGCTTTTGTAGAATGCTGTGCCGGTGAAAAGCATTGGGGGAGCCGTCACCCAGATAGTGATCTGAAAATAGGAAAAAGAAAGTTATTGATTTACATACACAACTTTAATGCACAAAAATATATGATTGCCAAAGCGACAAAAAGAAAGCCTACTATTCGAGTGATCCCACTGGTCTGTCCACTGTTGGCACCTTATAACTTGAAAACTCTTCATCGGCAGAAACGATTTGTTTTAGGATTGATATCTGTATCCAGCAGACCTCAAGAAAAGAGCACCCCGACGGGGTTGAACCATTCAGCCCCCAAATTTCGTACCAGTCAAAGTAGGGGGAGGTACTGCGTTATTATGTGTATTACATGCACACTTATTTCCATGGGAAGAGCAGTCTTCATATTACGAAGAATTGGGTTTGTAGCGTAGGAGGGATCTGGAACCACCGTATTACAAATAATGGATCTTCTTCGGGAGAAAGAGCACTAAATTGTATAAGACGCGTGCTCTTGGTTCAACGAAGCCGAGCCCTTCGTAATTTAAAGCATTTGTTTACATTACGAATGTGCTAAATAATTTGCACGTTGCAAAAAGTGGCTCGCTGTAAGAAACGAATACGAAGAAAATCTGTTTGTAAAATGGTGGTTCGAGATCTTTCTACGTTACAAACCCAATTCTTCGTGACATGAAGACCCCTCTTTGCAAGAAACTAAAAGGGCCCAGTGTGGGAACACCTCAGTGCAAACCAGGCTCTTCGTGACTCAAACAATTTGTTTGTATTTATAAATAGAGTACTCCACTGCACGACGATCAGAACCTACAGAAGAAAAGCACGACTGCCTGATGTTTACTTCTGAACGCTGTTTGGCGTCGGTGTGTCGGTCAGCCAGCGAGCGCGCAGGTGGAAACAGGCCGTCGTGCAGCGGTATACCCTATCCTTGAGGGGGCAGACCTGCGAAACGCAAGGGTCTGTAAGAATCGAAACAACAAACAGAACTATGAATCGCGGCACTTTCATTGAATGATATTTACAAAAACAAAGGATTAAGCTACTTTTTTGGCTGAGCGATAAGCGAAGCCCATTACTCCACTGACCCGAAAAGTTTCATTCTGTTTGTGTGTTTGTTTGTCTGTCTGTCCGCACGATAACTCGAGAAAGAATTGAGGTAGCGATCTGGGATTTTGAGGGTCGTTTTGTATCATAAAAAGACAGATCGAGTTCGAAGATGAGCATTCTAGCTCAAAAATTGGCTTTTTAAAAAATCAACAACTACAGGTCGCAATATGTATTTTTATCATATATTTTTTTATGGGTTCCTAAGGGGTAACCCATCAAAATAGAGCCCTTTGGGCGAAAATTTCGTCCGTTTGGCTCTATCTTGTACCGTTTATGTGCTAGGGGCATTTCTTGGCAAAAATGAAGTGAAAATGATCAAACGGTCGGTGAAATCGTTAAAAAGACTTCACTTCGAAAAATTGTATATACACTCCTATAACCCCGTCTTGGGTGTCAGCGCCGCAGGCCTAGCTATATGTGCGCCAGGCGCGTCGCAGCGTAACAGTGTTCGTGAGAAATCGCGAAGCCTGTTACGCGAGACGTGGTCTGGCGTACATATAGCTAGTAAGATAGAACATTTGTGCGCTCATCCAGGAACGTGCTCTTCTTGGACTCGAAGAGAAAGGTTACAAGCTTTTCCGTGAGCAGGATTGTGCATCAAAAGATGGACCTACGACAACGACAAAAATGCTCATTTACTCAGAAAAGATGTAGCTTTAGTTTGATGTTAAAATTTCTGATCTTATTGTGTGGAAAATAGTTGGGGTAAAAACTGGGTACTTTGCCCTTGTTTTCGGTATCTTAGTAAAGAGATATCAAGAATCGCTCTCGTCAAAGGAAAAGCAGATACCTAGGCTACAATCAGGCACGAGGACTAGTCGCTCGCTCAAAAAAATGTGACCAGCAGGCGGCACACGGTAACGTAAATGAGAAATGGGAGAAAAACGCGTTTAAAGTTTTCAGTAGCAATGTACTCCGATGGACTAAAAGTGTTGTTGGAAACGAATTGCTGACTGATGACTTGCAGAGGTGTCAACCAGGAGAGAGGGAATAAAAGGAGAAAACCACTCCGGTTGATGTCGAGCAGAATGAGAGAGATTTATTGAGGG
>NW_026267198.1:979063-983946 GCF_000697945.3 Frankliniella occidentalis
TCATTTTTAGTACACGATATCGCTATGAAATCATGCACGTGGGGAGGGGTTGAGGATATTCTGAATCGCGTTAACACAGTCCAGGAGAATCTTAAATGCTGTAAGCAGTGATTTTTTTAAAATTTCAATTGCTTAGTCTACAATTATTAACATGTTCCCTGAATGTCAGCCACCATGGTTGCCACACGCACCTCTTCGTGTTTAAGGTCTTGGTTTTTAAAGGGTGCGCGGAATGCAGTGCAATTCTTTATCGTTCCAGTATTTTCCCATGTGCAACCATGATGTCTTGCCTTACCCACCTGTGACGGTTTGGAGCAGTGCTGCCATTTGCGAAGACTCGTCAGCATTAGATCGCCCAAGGAAAGGCCGGCATCGGCCCGCACCTCACGCCCCACACGTATTTTCGTCAATTTGGAGGTCGTGGAGCAAGGGACCTCGACAGTCTTGGAGCACAAGCTCAACGGCGAACTGCTCGACGTTTGTACGCCCGTCATTTTGCTTTCCTCCGTCAACGAGTCACACAATGCGAACGCTGTCAGGAGCTCGGTGGACAGCTTGCTGGTAGCGTCGATGCGCGTGTGGTCTGTGGCTCGGCGACACGCGACTGCCGCATTCAGAAGGAATGATCCTCGTTATCAATGCTGTCGCGTAGAGCCCTATCAGCTGGCGCCGCTTTGTTTGGGTAATGTACAGTTAACAACGCTATGAGACAAACCCGTGCGGTGCAATTTCAACGAGATAAAACCTAGGGTTTGGATAGGGATAAAGTCAAATGTCACACTAGACAAGAAGGTGATTATCAAAAATCCGTTCATCTCAGTTCACAGTCAGTCGAAAACTTTCATTTTGCAGAAGCTAGCCCATGTAACGTGCACTTCTGTCAGGCTACTATGTTTGGCCCACTAGCTCAGTTCGAACCAAAGTATGGTAGAGTGGCGTGAGTTTTGGCTTATTTTTATAGGGCGCCAGAGGTAAATATTACCTCACCAAAAGGATCACGAATACTATGTAGCAATGTTTATTTCATAAGAAAACAATGATAAAAAAGTGACAACACACAAGGCGGAAAACTGCTATTGGTCAATACAAAAGTAGTGTAAATTTTCTAAAATGTTTTTGTTTTAACTCTTTAAACGTTTCAGCACAGTACAGGTCTAAACGAACTAAAATGGATAAGAAATATGTAAGTGTCATACACTTATAAAATTTAAATTCCCTGCAGTGCCCGCAGCACCCTGTTAAAAATCTTTCTTGTACGACAAAGGCTGTACCAGGTTTAAACAGTTAGCAGATTAGCAGTTCTAAATAGCAGAATTACAAACGAAATTTGTTTACTATGAACATAATTTAGGCATTAAAATCCTTTTTATGAAGAAATATACCGACCCGACCATCCAGCATTGCTCCCACCCGACGGAAGGCAGAGATTAATATTTTCGGGGGATATTATCACAAATCTTATTTTTAACGTTTTTCCCTTTATAGCAATACGTACAGTTATGATCTTATAACGAGATGGCATCGTTGGGGGGGGAGGGGCTGATGCCCCGCAGCCGTCCCCAGGTACAGCCCACCCTGGCCGGAGCAGAAAATGGACTTGAGCGATCAGCTAGTGAGGCAGACCAGCCTGCGATCGCGTCGAGAGGTTGGCTGGGCCGTGTGACATGTGCGCGACGCGCGTACTTTCTGTGACGTTGGGTCTATTACACCTAGTCGGTTGCATATCAACTCGAGAGATACGGCAGTGTTAGTTCGAGCCGGACCCCGCGAGAGTGCGTGCCACCGTCGTGCCTGTTCTCTCAAGTTGATGCCAAACCGGGGTTCGGCCTGGTAGACCAATCGCCCCATCAAATACGCACTAGTCCGCTGAAAAGTTCTCAAGGTAAAGTTCTCAAATGCGTTGACGATATTCCATCGGCTGGGTCTGGGTTGGAGTTCAGCCTCTCGGACCGAGATTTACTTTTGATCCCGGAACTATACTGTTCCTGACACCGCAACTCACTTGTGGCACTGAAAACTTCAGTTTCGTATACCTGCCAAACTTAGATGTGCAGAGGCACCCGTTTGGTTGGATTAACATTTAACGTTATTTAGGTATCAAAGAATGTTATGAGAGATAACGTTACTTAAAAAACTTTTACAAAAAGTTATAAGATATAATGTATTTTTAATTTTTGTTTCTCCAACTAACGTTGAATAATAGTTTATTTCCGAGTTATCTTTTTTAACTCGAAAATCATTCGAATTTTGGGCAAAATATTTCAACTACCCGAAAAGAAATAAGTAATTTCCGTTAGTTTCCGGATTTTCTTTAATGTTAAGTTATGTTAAGTTTGCACACCCTGCGTACTATGTGACCTGCCTGAAGCTGTTGTAGTGTGTGATGTTCACAAGCCAAAGTTAAGTGTTTTTCTTCTACTTAACAACTAGAAGTCTCCTGTTGTGCTAGCCGATTTTACTTTTGTTTTCTTTCCTTTGACTGGCTGGCAATTTTATGTTTTGTTCTAAATTCTTAAATATGAAAGTTTCTTTTCATAGCTTTTACGAACATTATTTATTGTTTTTGTTTAATAAAAACTTTAGTTTGACAATTATATGTCTTCATAAATGTATCACCCCTTTTCCCTCACATGAAGTATTGTCTGGAATTAATAGCTTTTCAATTAAAATTGATCTAATGCAAACTTGTACACAAAGAACAACAATCAATATTATTGGGCAAGAACATGGTCCATATACAACAACCTCTTCTCCAAGCCTGTCGCATTAGAAGCTTCAAATAATTGTGCTAGTTCTGGTTTTTCTTCATCAAACTCTTCATCATCTTCCCCTTCACAGTCCTCATTACCTAGAGCCTCCCCGTGAAACCCGACCCGTGTACAATCCGTATACGTTCCACGTACGATCCCTATGTGTTCATACAGGTAACGTATAAGGTTCGTATGTGGTCAGTGTGTGATCTGTCCGCTACATACGATCCGTACGTTGACGATGTTGCGTTCCCATACGCCGCGTATGTGTGCTTCACGTAAATCGTATACATTTGTACAGACCGATGCGCACGTATACGTCCCGTATATGCACATACGGACTCCATGTGTGGCAGACCGCGACACCTCACGAACGGATGAGGTTGCCATATGTGTTCTTTATGCATACGTACAAAACATGTTCGTGCCGCATACAAACTCAATGGGTGGCGGGTGCCGTATGCGTTCTGTATTTCAACATTTGACTGCTAGTAAATTGCCTCCAAATGGCGCTGCAGTCAGCGCGTCTCCAACTTAAGACGTTTTTATTTTAAGAAGAATTTTCTTTTGACACAGGCTTTTAATTTTGCGCAGAATGTTTTCATTAGCATTCGTCCTCACCGACTACTTGTGGCATTTTTTCAGAAATTTAACCATATTCTAGAAGTGAATGGTTAGTTTTTGACGCCCGACTACGACGTCTTGGTTGGGTATGGCTGCATTCCCATCCGTTCAGCGTCGGGACTTTGAGCGCTGCGGCAAAATTTGGTAACAGCGGACTCTCTGCTACCAACGACCCGCGTCGTTCCAGTGGGAATGGCGTAAAGGTCTACGCTTGTATTGAAAATCTAAACATACGTTACACATACGGCGTTGCGTATACGTTGCGTACACGTCGCGTTCACATACAGGTCTCTCAGGCACATACGGCGTTACATACGTCTCCCACATACTATTCGTATACAATTCGTATACTGAATCTATTCGGCCATATATATTGGGAACGTGTACAGCTAGCCGTATACGGAGTGTATACGAGGTGTACACGGGGCAGTTTTCGCGGGCATTGACACGTACAGGATCTTCTTAATTCTTCATCCTGAAAATATACAACAATCATTAACGATTGATATGTTCGCAGGGAAGACTGCATGAATGAAACTCGATGATGATTTGCTCGTCCGCCACACTTTGCTTCAAAGCAAGGATGAGGCCGGGTTCCTCCGCTATGCTGGAGTGATGTGCTTCCGAATTTTTTCTAGACATCCGGCAGGCACATCCCCAAACTTCTCCAGAGGCAGGAGAAAATCGGCCAAGTACGGCATGTCGCCTTGGATGAAAGCAAGCAGGTCCTCGCGCCCTATTGCCTTCAAAACTGCCGTGACCTAAAACAATTGACAAATGAACACTCGCCCGCAGACATCCAAGTGGCGAGACGAAGGAAATACTAGCAGCGAGAAGTGGAAAAGACTGCCTAGTACCCGGCGCACGCGCACCACAAGCGTACTAGGCAACCCTTTTGTTCTCCCGACTGACTAACCTGGCGCTTGTGGGCGATCACCGACTGGAGCATGGCGCCGTCCGCAGCGAGGTGAGGCTTCGGCAGTGTTATGGCTGCTTTCATTCTTTTGATGCTGAACCCGAGATTCAGGGGCGCGTTGTTCTTCACACCTTTGCCGGCGCGCGCCACCTGCTCGACATTTTTGAGAATGCCTAACGCCTCCTCGTTGAGCAGCATTTTCTTCCTGAGCTCCAGGAATGTGAGCGTCATCATGCTCTTCACGACGGTGTTCAGGCAGAGGGCAGCGCAATCGTCTCGCTTGGCATCACTCAGTGCTTTGACGATGTTGCTGCCTCTGTCTGTCACCCACTCGATCAGAGTAAACTCCTCCGCAGTTATGCCCAGAGCAGTCAGGTCACGAAAAAGTGCATTTCTGATATTGACCGCAGACTTCGCTAGAGTGGTGGGGAACTGGCTCATGAGTAGGAAGTGCGACTCTTGGCCAGTATTCTGGGCATTTGTGAAGCTTGCAGTAACGGCGATAAAAGAGTTTTTGTTGTGATCGTCGGTCCACATGTCCGTTGTGCAGCGGCATTTCCGCTCTGCAATGGCATGCTTCACTCTGACCATCA
>NW_026267198.1:983996-986599 GCF_000697945.3 Frankliniella occidentalis
TGATGACTTGCAGAGGTGTCAACCAGGAGAGAGGGAATAAAAGGAGAAAACCACTCCGGTTGATGTCGAGCAGAATGAGAGAGATTTATTGAGGGAAAACATGATATATATAAGCTATGACAAAAGACTGCTGATGACGACAGTCTGACCAATCACAGTGAACATTAACATGACTACCAACGGTTAAGTAATAACAACAAAAAGCCGGGGGCCGGGGCAACTCCGTAATGATTCCGACGAGGGGGTTTTCACTTGCGTAATACAGTGTACACCAAAACTAGGTATTACGCGTAATGTAATACCGAAAAATAGGAAAATATGCCCTAAAACGGTAGAATTTGGGTTGCAAAGCTTGTGTAAAACTGGCGTAATACCGCGTAATACACGTAATATGTAATACACTGTACACGAAAATTCCGAGTGAAAACCCCCTCGGATTCCGAGGTGATAGAGGACTCATTCCTCGTCGAGTATCTTGTATCTTGCCCTGAGCAGCCAGTCGAGCCCGGATGATTCCGAGTGATCAGGCCCCCTAGTCACCCAACTCGTCCTTTCGCGCACCGCAGCACGTTTAAGGCCCCCTAAGGTGCTTTTTTTTTTCAAATTTCAACACCCGCTTTGCCGCGTTAGAAAGGAAAAAGTCCAAAGATTTTTTTTAAAGCAAGGAAAGAACCCTCGAATTTTTGATAATTTTCACAGAGCTTGCCCCCTTAAAATCATTTCTACCAGACGAAGAGCGGGTGACCGTAAGAAATTTACAGTGATTCGGAGTCCCGATAAGTTTGCGTTTACATGCAAGCATTATTGTTGCTGAGATGCTCTGCAGTGGCTTACCTTATATTTGTCGATGGCGGACAGGACGGCGAGGTCGTCGGAGTGTGTAATGAACACCCTCGTGCTGCCTGTCTGCAGGCTCCAGAAAAGGTTCATAACGCCCGAGAACCAACACAGCGGGGACGTCAGTAAAAGCATGGCGTCCGAGGCCTTACCTTCGTCAACACTGCTGCCAGCACTGTCAACATTTTCTGTCACGATGACGAAAATACCATGGCTTATTTTTTAGTACAGGGGTGTCGTCATGGGTTTTTTCGTTACTTTTCCAAGATTTTCTCGTCATCGTGACGAAAAAACTCGTGACCACACCCCTGTACTAAAAATTAGCCATGGTATTTCCGTCATCGTGACACAGAATTTTTAATGTGAGAGGTGTCGAGAAAAGAGCTGCTCATCAAATTTGACGAGCGGCTTGCACCAGCCTTTGGTCTGATAGGCACGACTGTCCTGTAGCCCAGGGTGATCCAGGAGTCAGTGGCTCAGAGCGACTTAACCAAGGAAATGTAGTATTCCGGTAGGGTCCAACCCCTATATTCTGGCAGAGCGGCTGGCTAGGCTTTAATATCGTCTTAGACTCGCAAACACTCTGGTCGAAGGGACAGTACCCAAAAGTTACCTCGCTGAGCCGATCCTGGGCGTGAGCATTGTCTTGGTGGAGAGAGGAGCCCCAGGCACATTGTGGGGAGCGAACACTTTATATCGTCAGGTCAACCCTTACAAGGCACCCGAACATATCCTGATGATGAGTAACACAATCAATGAATGACATCGTCTCGAAAGCCTTTTGCTTGCCGCTCTGGGGAATTGGGGGCTGGAACCTGGAACCAATGTAAGCGCTGTAAACGAGAGACGAAGATTGTGCTGGTCCGACCTGTGTCATACCTTTTGCATCTGTGCATTTGCTCTGCTGTTCAACTGATCTGTCGCGCAAGTTGGCGACGCCACTAGTTTTCGATTATTTCGCCTCTGTAATAACTCAGCTAAATTATTTTGAACGATACTCTTAAGCTTGAAATTGAAATTCGGACCGTTACCTCCGGACGCCATTGCCATTGCAGGGGAGCAGGTCGAGAAGCCATTTAAGACAGAGTTTCGACCGACCGGCACTCTTCACCTCTCGTTTCCCGACGCTTGGTTTGTCCGGAATACTGTATTCCATCCCCCTTTCTGGGATAAAAGCTTGAGTGTGCCATAGAGAATCATAAAGCGATTGAACTCGCTCCAGAATTTACAGTGTGCGAGTAAATACGTACGATGTGTTCGCCAAAGTCAACGTGAGACTGCTGTCTCGCAGCATCACGGCCTTTGGCATCCCCGTCGTCCCAGACGAGAAGAGAATCACAGGCGCATGCTGGCTGCGGTCACCGAGCTCGACGGCGCGGTAGGTGTCCGGATCGGGTCGGGGTTGAGTGGCCTCCCCCATCCGCAGTATATTTAGGAAGGTCTTGGCGCCATCCGGAGGCTGCCCAGTCAGGACGACGTGCGGGACACCCGGGTAGGCAGCCATCGCGGTTCCAATACGGTCCGGTTCAGAAATGACCACCTTGGCTTGGGTCAAGGTGAGGGCGTGCTGCATTTCGGCTACGGGTTCGCGTACCGGACATATGAGTATGAGTATTTCCAGTTTTCTCTGGCGCATGCGCAGAACACTAGTTATCAAATTTTCGTGTTTTCCTAATTTCGTATTTTTGATGATTTGTGAGCCTTGGAGGTAAAAATGAAGTTGGTCCGTCCTCAGAATTGTTTTAAACTAGTTCGCCGTCGAAATT
>NW_026267198.1:987239-987549 GCF_000697945.3 Frankliniella occidentalis
ACAGACACGAGGTCGTTTGCATAAGCCCGCTAGATAGCTTTTTCAAAGCAGAAGGGCGGGCTAAAAAGTGAGGCGGGAAAAGCACACTGGGAAGTGCTTTCCCAAACCAACCAGGGTACTTCACGGAAAAATGTTTGCTGTGTAACATGGAAGACGGCCCGCCTAACAAAAATGTCATGAAGTGAGGCCTGTGCCTATATCAATCGAATGAGAGTGGACCTGCACGAAACTGTATTGAAATGGCCGCGATGACTTCGGCTGTTTGCACACGACCTGCAGAAGCGAGCCGAACGGAGTTACAGAAGAGTGG
>NW_026267198.1:992519-994192 GCF_000697945.3 Frankliniella occidentalis
CGAGGTCTTCGCATGATGAGCCAAGCTTGAATTGCCTGTCCTCTTCGTATCAAAAGCAAAAACATTTTTGCACTTGATGCATGCACTGAACCGCATCTAAATCAAGTTTCGTATTGGGGTCGTAGACCCTCTCAAAGTCCAGCCACATGTCAAACTTTGGCGGCTGACCGGCTGCAGCCATTGCCGCTGCCACTTCCACCGTCTCCGGAGACCTTTCCCTAACTTTCAATTTGCCATTCTTCACTTCCTGCGCCACCTCACGCAGCCAGTTATTGCTCACCTTCCTTTTGGTCTGGTCGGCTGTGGGGGGCGGAGGGCGGAGTGAGAGAAGAGGAGAATCGCCATTGGCATTGCTAGGGCCCGGGGGGGGGGGGCAGTATTTACATTATCCAATGCACGTGGCGTGGGGGCCGCGGCGGGCACTACGGGCACAAGGGGCGCAAGCGGCGGAGGCCCCCCCCCCCACCCCCGACCCTGACCATGGGGATGGGGTCCAGCACTAGCCCGCTCCGCTTGGGTCCTCTTCCGAACCATGCACACTCGGTTTGTGTTGGCAGTATTTTGTCTAATCAGTTGGTACGAGTGTAATGTTCTTCTTCCTGTCTTGTTCTGCAAATTGTCTTCGTGTTTAATGAATGAATAAACTATTGTCAGTCATCGTGGAAATCTATTAGCAGTCGCTTCATTCAAAGCTTGATCCTGCAAAACCTCAACGAATAGGTTATGGGCCCAGCACGCTTCCACTGCGCTTCTTGTCTCTCTCCCTCTGGTCTTCGTCCCTCTCCATATGGTCCTTACTCGAATTGAGAATGGTCTTGGAATTAGAAATACCCTCTTTGCTTACTCCATTGAGATGTAAGGACGACTCGCCCAAACAATTCTATGACTTGCTAAGGCAGTGAAGTTTGCCAGAGTGTCACTTCCACCTTTGGCCTTGAAGTTGTTGTTGTTGTTGTTGTTGTTGTAATTACTTGAAGTGGTGGCGGGAGCAGCAGGTGCAGCAGGTGGGATTCACTGAACACATGAAGACCATATTCCTTCTCACCGGCTTGCCTCTGGACAGGTACACCACTCTTGTTGGCAGTATTTTGTCTAATCAGTTGGTACGAGTGTAATGTCCTTCTTCCTGTCTTGTTCTGCAAATTGTCTTCGTGTTTAATGAATGAATAAACTATTGTCAGTCATCGTGGAAATCTATTAGCAGTCACTTCATTCAAACCTTGATCCTCCAAAACCTCAACGAATAGTTTGTCACTTGTCACAGCACAACACTTCGTCACAACACAGTTTAGTTCTCACACGAACACACACACACACACACACACACACACACACACACACACACACACACACGACTTGTCAACAGCACTGCACCGCACGCACCACTCAGACTCAGCTCAGACTGACCGACTGATTCGCTCGGAGATGCACAGGTGACAGGTGACAGATCGAGCGCGCGTACGAATTCTAAATGCTCATGCTGCCATAGAAACAAACCGAGTCTAAAAGTAGTGCTGCGCGCGCAGCACACACCCACATTGCGTTGCGAGAAAAGGGAAAATCGGGGTGAAAGGTGACGGTGACGCATGGTGACAAAATCGGGGTATGATATATCAATAAACACAAGCAAGCTAATTGTGTCAATTCAAGTGCGATAGTAGTTGAGGGGGGGG
>NW_026267198.1:994802-996259 GCF_000697945.3 Frankliniella occidentalis
CGAATGCCTTCAATGCTTATGTACGAAACCCTTGGCAAAACCGTGTTTAAATGTTCTCTCCAAACATCTCTGGTCGCTGTGACCAAACTGCGCGGTGCCTCTGTAGTCGATCAGGGGCCCGGGGGGATGGACTGAGTTTCTGGAAACTCGGAAAAGGGAGAAAACTGAGCTACTTTTTCCAAAACTTGTCACCAAAAGCAATAAAAATGTTTTGATGCAGCGACTAAACTCCTTTATCAATATCAAAGAAGTGCAATTAAAGATGAGAACTATACGTCTTTGTCCCTTTCGTAGGAAATTTTTGACGGACTGACTACAGCAAAGTGACTAAAACACTTCTGTTAGTATATCCAAAATGTTCAGTCAAACCTATAGCGACTAAACTGTTTGGTCGTGACAACCAAAGTTTTTATCGCAGTGACTAAACAGTGCGTTTGTTGCGGCGCCAGCAGGCAGAGGGGAGGGGGGGTCCGGTCTATCTCACTCGCACGGCAACAGTCGGGCAGGCGCCCGTGCTGCAAACCCGACCGATCCGGAACACTGCGGCCAACCAATCTTCACCGTCGCACCCCCGGCCTCGGCGTCAGCTGCACCCTCAGCAGCGAACCCCGGGGGGCAGAAGAGAACCTCGAGAGTCTCGCACTCGGCCGCCCCACCAGGGAAGAGGCGATCAAGGGACGACAGGCGGCGTGCCCACACCGCGGAGCCCGCAGCACCTGACCTGCAAGCCGTTATCACCGACCAGCGGGTCCGCGATGTAACCGAGGGGTCCGCAACTAGGTTCGAGCGCGTACACAGGCCGCCCGGAAAACTGGGAAGACCGGGAAGACCACGAGGAAGACTAAAGAAAACCGAAGAAGACCAATAAAATCGTAGGCCACAAATGTGACGGAAAACCGAAAAATATAAGGGAAGACCGGAAAAACTTTAGGAAAGACCTAGAAATTGAAAGCAAGACCAGAAAATGTAAGAGAAGACCGATGAAAATGCGAGAAAACCGCAGAAACTGGAGGAAGCCATTAGAAAATTTCAGAAAACCAAGATATTGGGAAAACCAATAAAAAGTCTGGAAGACCGGAAAAACCTTAGGAAAACCTAGGAAAACTAGGAAGCCCGCCACATGTGTACACCGGCAGACCGTACTTGCGGACCCCTCGGATGTAACAGATGCAATCAGTATGGGCACCGGCAGGCGGGCTGCACAAGACCGGCCAGAAGGCAGCGCGCGGACAGGCTGCGACCTCCAGTTACCCAGACGTCTGCTGCTACCGCTGAGACTCCGGCTGCCACTGGTGCTGCGCCTCCAACCGCGGCCGCTCTACCTGCAGCAGCCACTGCTACCGCACCTGCAGCCGCTCCCTTCGTGCCTTCAGCAGCCACTGCTTCTGCACCTGAAGCTGCTACAAACGTGCCTCTAGCAGCCACTGCTACAGCACCTCCCTCCGTGCCTTCAGCAG
>NW_026267198.1:1000839-1001140 GCF_000697945.3 Frankliniella occidentalis
TAGTAACTGTTCTTAAGTAATTGTTCTGGATATTCTTTCGTTTTTAATCGTGATTGGAGCTTTTTCTGAAGTCTCGCTTCAGTCTCGCTTTGATCTCTGAATTAATGAAAGGGTACAGTTTTAAAAGCTGAAAGTGAGGTTAAGAGGTTCGTTGCCTTCTGATCATGTGTGAAGCGATTTGTGTTAGTGTTCTCCCATGATTAAAAACTCGACTCAATCTCGTGTAATGAACTTGGTATTGATAAAACTTCGTCATAAGCATTATTGCTTACTTTAGTCGTGCATTTTAACATTGGCTTGA
>NW_026267198.1:1008000-1009925 GCF_000697945.3 Frankliniella occidentalis
CACTGCATGATCCATTGCCATTGAGTGTGCATCGTTCCATTTTGGGTAAAAAGTATGTCACTCTACGTTATAACTTGTAATGTTTTCTTGTCTTTATGTAGATTTAAAACCTTTCCTGTTAAAATAAGTGTTATTGTTTGTAAACATGATTATTCAAATGTTATAAACATTGATATGTTTTATTATTTAATGAATTATTATAAATAAGTTTTGTAAAGCAAATCTCATTTTGTGAGTATGTCTTGAATTATATATTTCAATCTCAAGTACCCATGAATTTTCCTTTCTCACCTATATTAAAAAGCCAAACAAAATATTGGAATAGAGATCTAAATGGCATTGTTACAGTGAACTCACTGTATCCACTGTCATTACTTACTGACTTTGTTGATCAAGTTTAGCGAGTTATCTGCAGTAGTTTCATAGCAAAGCTAAGGGACTTAATACCATTGGTAGTTCAGAGATGTAAAATGTATACTGCAACTACGGATATGTGTTTCTGACAGCTTACTGAACATAAGCTAAGACAGCTAATGTAGTAACTTGCAATAGTGGAGGTATCGTTTTTCTTCTCATCAGCTACCTGTAGCAACGCTCGTCAGTTCATTCAACAAATGTTTTAGTTAGTGCCCACGCAGCCAACGCATTAGCTGTCACAGCTAACGTATTTTTTTCCGTGTACCTCGGAAGCCCCTACAGAGGCAGACATGTGGGCAGGCGTCTCTGCTAAGGCGAAGTGGGCCGTCATGAAGGAGGCAGAAGCAAATGGCCGGAGCGTGCCCAAGTTTTTAGCAGATGATACCTTAAAAACCTTTTGACTAAACATAAAGAATATATAAGAAACTTTGAGGTGTCAGGTAGCTTTTACTCTCGATAAGTACAGAGAACCAAGCGCGGACCAGAAAACAATTTCTTTGGCGCAGGGGGACCGAGTGAGTGAGTGCCTGAGTGCCTGAGTGTCGCGTCAGGCCCCTGCTCAACAATACTAGGGTCCCACCCTCGGCCGCGGCTGCCACCCGGTACGCTCCCCCCTCCCTCGCCTTATAATAACAAGGTAGACGCACGTAAAAACCGTGTGAAGCTGAGCTAAATGTGCGTCTACCTTGGCCTGCGGCGCGCTTAAATTAAAATGTTTTCGCGATTTTTGTTGGCATGCCTGTCCACCTCACATCCCACGTCTCACGCCAGGCGCCTCACTTCACGCCGTCTTCCGAGCGGTCTCCCCTTGCGCTTCCTGACAGAGCTGAGCATTTAAAGTTAAAGTTTAATTTCAAGTTCAAGTTAAGCTCAGCAATAATGCCTGTCAAAGACGATAAACGAGGAAAACATCTAAAATATGATGCAAAACCACCACAAATAAAAATCAAACTAGAAATATTAAAACACAGGTATACTGTAGTATTAAATAGACATCATCTGCTTTCAAGATAGATTCTTGATTTAGATTTTTGAGATGGCACCTCAAACGGCTGGATGAAGAGAACACCAGGCTCTTCAATGAGGTACGCGCCCTGGATAGGACAGTGCTCTCCTTGACGATGGAGATCGAGGACTGCAGGGCGCAGGGCCTCGCCCCCGTGCCGCCCCCCATGCCCCACACGCCACGGCTTGGCCCCCAGGCCCCCCGTCTATATCTTCTACTGGTGACGTCACGCCTTGTGCCTCTCTGCACACCGCTTCATGACAATACAAGCAATTACACATTTGACAAAATCATTCTTCTTGTTATAAGTTGTGTGAAATGTTCAAATAAGTTTCAGTTACAAATGTATCATCTGCTAAAAAGCAGAAGGGTGGGCTAACAAGGGCTAAAGTCAGTGCAAACCAACCTTGACGGATACGAGGGAGTTACTTGAGGTCATTTACCTCGAACTGCACTGTCAAATGAGAAAAATAGGCTAACTCTAAATGCTGGTTCCGGTCCC
>NW_026267198.1:1009975-1019110 GCF_000697945.3 Frankliniella occidentalis
ACTTCCTTACTTTTCTCGAAACGCACACGGCCAGAAAGGTCCTCTTGGGCAGCATGTCAAAAGGGTAATAGACCCTATTCGATTCGGTCTCGACTGAAAGAGAAGAGAACAGGAATCCCGACCGGAACCAGTTACAAGAAATCGCGCTGTTTTAACGTTTCAATGGCTCTGGTGGGTAGAAGCACCATCCACAATGTTTCTGATAATTTTTTATGGTAGCTTTGCAAGTTTTCTCGCGAAGATATGGCAGAATAAAGGTACTGGTTTCGGTCGGGATTCCTGTTTTCTTCTCCCGGAGCCGAGACCGAATAGGGTCTATTCAATGGAGCGCTGCCCGGAACTAAGAAGAACAAAAGCGGAGCGGTGGTGGAGGTGGGCGCGTGGAGGAGCGGAGTGTGGAGGGGAGCCTCCCCGCCCGCCCCGACCCACCGCTCTCTGTATCCGTTTTTAGCCCGCTCTTTTGCTTAAAAACTGTATCAGCGAGCTTATGCCATCTCCCTTGTGTCTGTCTGTCTGTCAGTCTGTCCGTTCCCCAAGAAGGGACTTCTGAAATTTTTAAGGTATTATTGTTGTCACTTCTGGACAACGAAACGGTTGGTGCAAATCCTGGCAACCACCCCTGAGTGGGTCTGAGGGGGTAACAAAGAAACACGTGTTGGCCCAAGAAGTAGGAAAAAAAAAAATTATTTGTCTCCCAAGGGGTGTTTTGTGAAAGAAGAGTCCTCTGCGCTAAAATTTCGTGTTTGGCTCCCACCGTTGAGACGCTAGAGAGAGTTTCTCTCACAAAAGTGGCCCAAAAATAAATGTATCGCAGGGTTGCCAGCGACTCACTTTTCTCACTTTTTTTCACTATTTTTAAAATGACTCACTTTTTGCTACTATTTTGTGGAAACAGTCACTATTTGTCACTTTTTCGGAGGTCAAGACGGTAAAATGACCATTTTACCGCGTCCTGTGAGAAATTTCGTCAGTTTTGTGCAGAAACGTGTTTCAAATTGTCGCTGCTAGTGACTGAGATGAAAGTTAGTATGTGTTCACCGATTGACCCGTACAGAAAACTGCTGAATGACGCATGCCGACCACTAGAAAATAACGCGGCTCGTATTTAAGTCTTTGTGGAACATTTTCTAACTGAGCTCTCAGAGCCTGTATGTGATAGGGTTCAGAGACGTCTGACGACACTGAAAAAGACGTCAACTTGTACACTCCTAGAGAACTTTTGTGCAGAACACTATTACATGATGTAGTCTCGTTTAATTGAGAATTTTTACGGGGAGTTCGATGGTGACTTCGAAAATTTAATCTGAGAACTTAGAAAATATTCCAGAAAAAGTGTGGGTCATCATTCAGTGATCGACAATACCAAGTTTTCAGTGATAGTCTTCTGTCCTTGTGCTTTATTTTTTTTTTTACACTCAATCTTAAGTCACGATGAATGTGTGCAAAATATGACCCATACGTTCCAAATTATAAACTTTTTAGACGTGAAAAGTCACTTTTTTGTCACTTTTTTGAGATCAGGGAAGTCACTATTCTACTATTTTAAACCCTTTTGGGCGCTGGCAACCCTGATAACTCGAGAACGAATTGAGCTAGCGACCTGGGATTTTCAGGATCGTTTTGTGTCATAAAAAGACAGATCAAGCTCGAAGAAGAGCATTCTATAGAGAGACACAACTAGGAGCGAGCTTTTCTTATGGGAGCTCTTCTGAACTACTACCTCCTCAGCTACCCCCGCAACACATGGGCCGGCTGGGTCCCGCCTATCCCTTTGCGTGGACCCTCGGAAGCAGGTATAGCCAGCCACCACCGCAGCAACATCCTGCTCCTGGCTGTGTCTCCCTATAGCTCAAAAATTGGATTTAAAAAAATTAACCAAGATTATTAGTCGATCATTAATTAATCTGACCAACTTAAGTTTCCTAGATATTTGGCTGCAGTGTACAGCTAACTCAGTAGTTAATGTAATCGTTATAGTATTATAATGCCAACGTTCACATTAAAACCTAAGGGGGCCGTTAACGCGTTAGCGTTAGAATGTTTATGGGGTAACGTGTAAAAAAAGGGTTCTACGGGCTAAAATTTCGTCCGTTTGGCTCTATCTCTCACCGTTTAGGCCCTATAGGGAGTTTTTCTCACCAAAGTGGCCATAAAATATATATATTATTTTAAGAAATTATTTGATGGTCTACAAAGGGTATAAACCCTGAAAGAAGAACCCTCTGGGCTAGAATGTCGTCCGGTTGACTTTCACTGTTCACTTATAAGAGGGAATTTTTCTTACCTAAATTGTTAAGACAGTATCTTTTTCAATTTTTTTTCAGCTGTACACTTTTGTCTGAGAAGTGGCCTATGCCGTCGGTTCAAAATTTTCTTTTTTAAGCAGAAGAGTGGGCTTATTTCATGGTGGCACATCATATAAAACGTGTACACTACCATGCCAAAAACACAACAACACACATTTATTTGTTTGTTTTGTTGTACTTAACAAGCTGCTTCCGTTCAATCAGTAACTAGGTAGATGTACGCCAGACCACGTCTCGCGTAACAGGCTTCGCGATATCTCACGAAACACTGTTACGCTGCGACGCGCCTGGCATACATCTACCTAGGCGGCCTGCGGCGCTGACACCCGAGTCGAGGAAAAGTCGTAAGTAGGCATTCAGCCCCAACAGTCACAAATGTTGTTCTTTGGGGTTTTATTTTAAAGAGTTACCCTACCGGAGACCATCAAATATCTGAGAAAAAACATAGAAATATTTTGCGGTCATTTTCGTGTGGAGAAATCCCTCTGGTGCCTAAACGGTTAAAGATAGAGCCAAATAGACGAAATTTTCGCCCCAAGGACTCTACTTCGATGAGTTACCCCTTGGGAAACAGTAAACTAGTTAAACGTACGCCAGACCACGTCTCGCGTAACAGGCTTCGCGATATCTCACGAAACACTGTTACGCTGCTACGCGCCTGGCGCACATATAGCTAGGCCTGCGGCGCTGACACCCGAGGCAAGTTAATAGGAGTGTATGTACAATTTCTCGATTTTAATAGGGTGTTCCAGGCTATCCAGAACGGAAGTGAAAAAGAACAAACTCACCGATTGATCTGTTTCCGTCTGCTCAGTATGAGAAATTACCATGGTAGTTTAGTCCGATTCTAACCTCTCAAATATGGAGGCAAGCTCGAAACTGACCTGACAGTTTTACATACCTGAAACGCCGTCGTGGCACGTGATCAGCTCTACCAATCAGAGTCATCACGGAAACAGACAGGTCAGTGAGTTTGTTCTTTTCCTACTTCCGTTTTGGATAGCCTGGAATACCCTATTCCTTTTTTAAACGATTTAATAGACCATTTGGCCATTTTCACCTTATTTTCGCCAAGAAATGCCCCCTAGCACCCAAACGTTACAAGATAGAGCAAAACGGACGAAATTTTTGCCCAGAGAGTCCTATTTTGACGAGTTACCCCTTAGGAACCCATAAAAACATATTTATGAAACAAAACGACCCTGAAATTCCCAGATCGCTATCTCAATAAAGCATTCCGGTAACACTGAAATGCAGAAGAAGGTGGGGAACGAGAAAACGGAAGTCACCATGTGCAAGCATTGCGATCTCCGTTTTGTTGTTCCCCGCATTCTTCTCCTTTTCAGCTTTACCGGAATGCTTTATTCCTTCTCGAGTTATCGTGCGGACAGACAGACAAACAAACACACAAACAGAATGAAACTTTTGGGGTCAGTGGAGTAATGGGCTTCGCTAATCGCTCAGCCAAAAAAAATATTTGAAAAAAAACGTCATTTTGAGGACCTGTGGTTTTAGAATTTTTAAAAATCCAATTTTCGAGCTAGAATGCTCTTCTTC
Source organism: Frankliniella occidentalis (assembly GCF_000697945.3). Lineage (NCBI taxonomy): Eukaryota > Metazoa > Arthropoda > Insecta > Thysanoptera > Thripidae > Frankliniella > Frankliniella occidentalis. The sequence goes on from NW_026267198.1 coordinate 1,013,839, forward strand.
GAACTCGATCTGTCTTTTTATGACACAAAACGACCCTGAAAATCCCAGGTCGCTAGCTCAATAGGCTATTCCGCTCGACGCGGTAAGAACACAAGAATCACATAAGCCGAGGGTGGGGGTAGCGAGGCGGCTTCTCCACCCGCCCGCGCTCCCCCGCGCCGCTCCCCCCACCCTCGCCCTTAGTGATTCTTGTGTTCTTCTTACCGCGTCGAGCGGAATAGCCTATTTGTTCTCGAGTTATCGTGCGCACAGTCAAACACACAGACAGACTGACAGACAGACAGACAGACAGACAGACGCGAAACTTTTTGATCATCACTGGAGTAATAGGCTTCGCTATCGCTCAGCCAATAGGGTATTCCGCTGCAAGCCAACCGGAACCTGAAGAAGAAAAGTATGACTGCCTGATCTGTTTCCTCCTAAACGCTGATTGGTCAACGATGACCTTGTCATGCCGGTCAGCCAATGGGCCCGCAGAGGGAAGTAGATCGAGCAGTCATGCTTTTCTTCTTTAAGTTCCGGTTAGCTTGCAGTGGAATACCCTATTATAGCGGACACGTTCGGAGTTAGTTCAGAGTATGCCTGGAAGTATATTTAACTCCTTCTGGGTCTAGTCTTAAATATATTTCCATACGTGTGTTATTGGATCGATAAGCTAACATCATAAACATAAAAGGGATTTGGCATAACTTGCATGCATTCTACAGACTGCGGCACACACAGCCAAAGATGTTGAGCGTATGAAAAGAATGCTTCGTTTGTTGCGGTTTGATTACGAAGTAGACAGCAACGGTACCTAGCAAAAAGATTGTTCAAAGCAAGCCGTCACTCAAACGAAGCGTTATTACACCATGAGAAATCAGAAGGGACGGGACGAAGGCGAAGGCCCGTCCCTAACGCCGCCGGCAGGCCAAGCTAGGCCCGCCCCCTGCCGAACCGACTTGCCGGTGGAGCGAAGCGGAGTTGGCAACTTGGTTTGGCGGAAGAGCGGGCCTAGCTTGTTGTTCTTCTTAGTTTCAGGCAGCGCTCCATTGAAATACCTTATACCCTATGTCCTATTCTCGATGCGCCCAACGAATCCATTACCAATCAATCTTTTCGGTTAAAGCCCAAATGCAAAAGGATGCAGTGAAGAACAAAACGGAAATCTCTATGTCTTGTTCCCTGCATTCTTCTGTATTTCAGCTTTACCTGAATAGTTTCCTGCGCTAAGGCTGAAATGAAGAAGAATGCGGGGATCCAGAAAACGTAAGCGACCATCACCATTGTTGTCATTTCTGTTTTCTTGATCGTTTCCTGTTCTCGTCTTCACTTCAGCTTCACCTGAATAGTGAACTCCCTATGCCTGCCTGACCCAGTCCGCACGACGTCACCGATCTGCCGGGCCGCCGCGGAGCCTTTGCCGCTTGAGCGACGCGCGTCGCTACGTCCCCTGCCTTCCACCCCGCAGCCCACCTGATCCTGCGCTTGCTGGTCCGCGTTGCTGTGGCCCGTTCTGTAGTAAGTAAATGTCCTCCGTTGGCTGAGCGACATGGGTTCAGAAATAGAATGGAATCACAAATCGCGGGAACCCCCGGCGGAACGAGACTTGTGTGCGAGCCGTTGGTGTACAAGAGCGATAATGCATTCCGGTAAAGCGGAAACGAAGAAGAATGCGGGGAAAAAGAAAACGGAAATCGGTATGCTTTGACATGGCGACTTCCGTTTTCTTGTTCCCCACCTTCTGCATTTTACTGTTACCGGTGATGATCAATAAGTTCCGCGTCTGTCTGTTTGTCATCACGATAACTCGAGAACGGATTGAGCTAGGTACGTGTAATTTTTATTTAAACTTTTTGCCTTATAAAGCAAAAACTTTACACGGTACCCTGCTCCGAGCGCGCGGAGCCGTCAGCGTCGCAGGCGTGTCACAGCGTAACAGTGTTACGTGAAATATCGCGAAGCCTGTTACGCGAGTTGTGGTCTGGTGTACATCTTCCTATTTAAAGATTGCTCTTTCTGTTTTCGGCCGTTTTTAGCCCGCTTTTTAGCCCACCCTTCTGCTTTGAAAAAGCTATCCAGCGGGCTTATGCAAACGACCTCGTGTATGTGTGTCTGTCTGTCTGTCTGTCTGTCTGTTACACTAGAAGGAGATGTGAGCTAGAGGTTTAAAATTTTCAGGGTATTATTGTTGCCACTTCTGGACGACAAAACGGTTGGTGCAAATCCTGGCAACCACCCCTGAGTGGGTATGAGGGGGTAACAAAGAAACACGTGTTGGCCCAAGAAGTAGGAAAAAAAAAAATTATTTGTCTCCCAAGGGGTGTTTTGTGAAAGAAGAGTCCTCTGCGCTAAAATTTCGTGTTTGGCTCCCACCGTTGAGACGCTAGAGAGAGTTTCTCTCACAAAAGTGGCCCAAAAATAAATGTATCGCAGGGTTGCCAGCGACTCACTTTTCTCACTTTTTTTCACTATTTTTAAAATGACTCACTTTTTGCTACTATTTTGTGGAAACAGTCACTATTTGTCACTTTTTCGGAGGTCAAGACGGTAAAATGACCATTTTACCGCGTCCTGTGAGAAATTTCGTCAGTTTTGTGCAGAAACGTGTTTCAAATTGTCGCTGCTAGTGACTGAGATGAAAGTTAGTATGTGTTCACCGATTGACCCGTACAGAAAACTGCTGAATGACGCATGCCGATCACTAGAAAGTAACGCGGCTCGTATTTAAGTCTTTGTGGAACATTTTCTAACTGAGCTCTCAGAGCCTGTATGTGATAGGGTTCAGAGACGTCTGACGACACTGAAAAAGACGTCAACTTGTACACTCCTAGAGAACTTTTGTGCAGAACACTATTACATGATGTAGTCTCGTTTAATTGAGAATTTTTACGGGGAGTTCGATGGTGACTTCGAAAATTTAATCTGAGAACTTAGAAAATATTCCAGAAAAAGTGTGGGTCATCATTCAGTGATCGACAATACCAAGTTTTCAGTGATAGTCTTCTGTCCTTGTGCTTTATTTTTTTTTTTACACTCAATCTTAAGTCACGATGAATGTGTGCAAAATATGACCCATACGTTCCAAATTATAAACTTGTTAGACGTAAAAAGTCACTTTTTTGTCACTTTTTTGAGATCAGGGAAGTCACTATTCTACTATTTTAAACCCTTTTGGGCGCTGGCAACCCTGATGTATCGTTTTTAGAAAATATTTGATAGTCTCCAAGGGGTAAATCGTGAAAGAAGAACCCTCCAAAATGTCGTCCGTCTGGCCTTTACTGTTTACTTAAGAAAGGGAGTTTTTCTTACCAAAATGGCCAAAACAGAAATATTTCTATTTTTCAGGAGTACACTTTTGTCTAAAAAGTATGCCGTCGGTTCAAAATTTTCTTCTAAGCAGAAGAGTGGGCTTACTTTATGGTGGCACATCATTAATAAAATGTGTACACTCCCATGCAAAAAAAAACAAACAACAACAATAAAACAAACATTTATTTCGTTGTTCGGACACGTTCGGAGTCATTCAGAGTATGCCTGGAATGTATAACTTCTTCTGGGTTTGGTCTTACATATCTTTCCATAGGTGTGTAATAAAGCATTCCGGTAAAGCTGAAATGCAGAAGAATGCTTAATTTGGTTTGGCGGAAGAGCGGGCCTAGGTTGTTTATTCTTTTCAGGGCTCATACCGTTTAGGGAAATTTAGGTTGGCCAGGGAATATTTTTAACCCCGGTTGTGTTGTTCTTCCGGACACGCTAGAATGGCGATAGGGTATAGGGTATAAAGCATTCCGGTAAAGCAGAAATGCAGAATAATGCGGGGAAGAAGAAAACGAAAATCGCTATGCTCCAACATGGTGACTTCCGTTTTCTTGTTTCCCGCATTCTTCTGCATTTCAGCTTTACCGGAATGCTTTATTGCATGGTGGTGGTCTTACCTCTCCCTTGATGCTAATGAAGTTATTTTTCGCCCGCAGACTACCGACGCTCGGCGTACACTATGGAGTTGTTCGTAACAATTTTAACCGGTAAGTGGTTTTCGTTCGTCGTTGTGGACTAGTTGGCACAGTGCCCCATCTCGAGTGATCATACGACACCTCTTAATCTGCCAACGCTAGCACGGTGAAAACAATGTCTGTTTTTTAAGGGAAAAGGGAAAACTTTCAGGAACTTCTTGCTTTGAGGAAAGCTCCGATTTCGAGGAAGTCAAAAAAAAAATGTGAGTCTTTTGCTTACATTTTGAGAATGTTCCTCTATGTTTGAGACGAAATCTGATGACTCTTCCTCAAGTATGAGACTTCTTTTAAGTTTTCCGTTTTTCTAAAGAAAAAACAAACAAAAACAAGCAGGCCCGCCCTTCCGCCAAACGAAGCGGGCCTGCTTGGCCTGCCGGCGGCGATGGTCGGGCCTGCGGCCCGACCATTTCTGTCACGCGATTTGCTGAAGAACATGATCGAATGATGTAACGGGCCTTCGGCCCGCTTAAACCCGTCATCTTTGAGTTTGCCCCTAAGACTCGAGAAAGGGATGTAACGGTGAAGCACCGCGACTACAACCCACCCTTCTGCTTAGAAAACGTTTTCTGGGGTGGGGGGGAGAGTTTCTTTTCTTTTTTGCGGTTTTTAAGCCTTTTTCTACAAGTCATTGTTCACTATGGCAATTTTTAGCTTATTTTCGTCTAAAAAGACCCTCTAGCGCCCAAACGGTTAGAGATAGAGCGAAACGGATGAAATTTTCGACCAAGGGGCTCTACTTTGACGGGTTACCCCTTAGGAGATCATCCAATATTTTCGGGAATTAATAAATTTATATTTGGGCCACTTTTGTGAGAGAAACTCTCTTTCTAGCGCCCAAACGGTGAGAGATAGAGCAAAACGGACGAAATTTTCGGCCTTAGGAGGTCTACTTTCAGAAGTTACCCCATAGGAGATGTTAAAGTAAAATATTTTTTCCAACTTTTTTGGCCATTCCTGTTTTCTTCGATAGACCCTTTCAGCCCCTTAGGGGTGGCTGGCAGGATTTGCCGTAGGCGTTTTGTTTTGTGGGAGTGAACCTTGAGATCCCCTGAAAATTTGAAGTCTCTAGCACATCTCTTTCTTGTGGAACAGACAGACAGACAGACAGACACACAGACAGACACGAGGTCGTTTGCATAAGCCCGCTAAGGGGTAACTTGAGAGGGTTGAGCCCTTTCGACAAAAATTTCATCCGTTTCGCTCTATCTCTAACCGTTTGGGCGCTAGAGGGTCTTTTTAGACGAAAATAAGCTAAAAATTGCCATAGTGAACAATGA
>NW_026267198.1:1025130-1026827 GCF_000697945.3 Frankliniella occidentalis
TTTGGCTGTACAGGTTCTAAACTTACAAGATCCAAATTTGCATCTCCAGAGTTCTTCTTTCACTCGTGAGTAGTATTCACACTTTTCTTTTCTCTTTCAGGTTCCGTTCGCCTCCTGGAAACACTGGACGAATCAATGTGTACTTGTGAATAACGTGAATTTTCTTATTTTTTGGGTGTCGGTTTGTTGATTTTCCTTTCTTGATTGAAATTGTTTTTCGTTGATAAACATATACAAGACATTTCATTAATTATTAAATTGGTTTACAAATTCTACGAAGTGGAGGTCTTATGCACCAGTCTGCACCCTTAATTTGTTGGTCGCCATTGTGGTTACCCAAGTTCTACAGGCTCTTATGGAAGAAATCGGTTTTCGATATTTCTTTTTGATGGAAAAAGTAGCCACAAGCTTGATTATTTTTTTTTTTTTTTTTTTGACATGTGCTAATTGTAGTCTCAAAAAAAGTTAAGAGTTTTGGATCACCTGAAGAATTGAGGAAGAATTGAGAGGTTTTGTTCGGTTTGTGAGCAAGTGAAAATTCCTTCAGATTTGTTTTTTGAAAAGATTACTATTAAGAATATGTTTTATTACATTCAGCCTCATTTATTTCTGATCAGTCAAATAAATTGTAATTCTAAAACAGATCTGTTAAGTGTGTCAATATAATCAAAACAAAAACTCTCAACGTACATAACAGACAATATTAAACCAATAATTAACAACTTTGGTTGACATTAAAAGCTTTAAAAACTAAAAATAATAAAAAAACTCAAACCAGCAAATCAATAACGAAATAAACTGATCACGATAAACATTTACGGCTTCTTATGAGCAGGCATCATTTGAAACGTGTTAGGAACAGCTTCACTAATAGTATCATTTATTTCGGGATGGGGCCGGACAGTCCCAAAAATTTCGGAGTTTAATCGGGCAGTCTGATGGACATCGGGCGGCCAACGGACTACCTACCCGAAACCATTCGGATCACGCCCGGGCCGCCCGCAAGGTATCGGACCTATATCGGACTGCTCGAGTCCAGAGACGGACTTCAAACGGGTGAACCCGAACACAAACCTGACTAGTCGTGGAACCGTCCGAGGCATATCGGACTTAAATGGGCCCGTTTCGACCGGGTTTTGGAACTTTTCGCTTCTAATAGGGAATTTACAAGGGAAAACTGCTCAACCTCATTGTTTACCTCCACTGACTCTTCCATAGCTGCAGGTCTTGCCTAGAGGGCAGCTGAGTTGGAACTCATCGATGCAGTTAAATCCTGAATGACTTCGATCAACATTCCTTCTCGTGCCCAACGTAGTTGCAGCAGCTTGCTGGACAGCAGCTGTATTGGCTGCAGTCGCAGCGACCATGCCACCAAAAGTATTGATTAGTTTGCCACTTGACTCAATAAGATCTGCAACTGTGACCTGAATGCACTGCATTGTCTCCTGGAACGAGGAACCTGATTAAAAAATGTTGTTTTAAAAAGGTTTTAAAAACAATTTACGAAAATACAGACGTGCAGAGCATCTTACCTTGTTCCTGGTGATCTTGAACAATTTGAGCAGCTTGAGCAACTTGGACAGGCGGGGAGGAGGGGTAAGTGGCCGGTGCCTGAAGAACATCTGCGCCCTTGAGCCTCTGTCGGAAAAAAAAGTTCAAGTTAGAAAAAGCGGGAGACAACAGGAAATTGCCCCCCC
>NW_026267198.1:1032042-1034878 GCF_000697945.3 Frankliniella occidentalis
CTCCTGGGCAACGCCTAGTCCGGTCCCCAGGGGTCCAAAAGTGTCAATTTTGCCTCATAGACCCAACTTTGACCGTTCCCAGGGGGTGGAAGGGGTGCCGATGGGCCAAAATGGCCCCGGCAGCTGTTCTTAGGATATCTTCAAGTACTTGAAACGGAGTCGACTTTTTCGCTCCCAGATTTTCACTCCACCTTACCCCCCACCCCCCCGTCACCACCCAATACTCACGTCACCATAGCGGTCTCATTACTATAGATGCTGCTATGGCCAGCAGAGGAGCTGCTGACACACAAACTACTGCTCGACCTGGCTCTGATGCTGGCTGGAATAATTTTACGTGGAGGTCCAGCCACAGCCACAGATGGTAGAGGCCTCGGAGCAGCCCGGGCTTGGGATTGAAGGGAGGTGGGAACCTGCAAATTTCCCGTGTCAGTCACTGTCCCGCGAATGCGAATGCAGCGGGCATATAGCGTTAGGGATAAGGTCCTCCACCTCTGAAGGAGGCCCTCCTGCAGTCCCATGAATGTAGGCCACATTATCCGCACAGGCCTGCCTGGCCCGACCTCGCATTGCATAGCACGCCTACAAGAAATGGCAAATAAATGAGACACCAGATTCGACACCCACGTAATAAAGCATTCCGGTAAAGTTGAAATGCAGAAGAATGCATGGAACAAGAAAGCAGAAGTCACTATGGTAAAGCATAGCGATTTCCTTCTTCCCCGCATTCTTCAGCATTTTAGCTTTACCGGGATGCTTCATTGAATGGTCTGATAGTGCCTTACCTCCTTCCATTGAGCGCCGGTCCTCTGCTCTTGGCCCATCTGATTCAAATTGATGGAGGCGGCCGACCACTAATCGGCCAACCTCCTCTTCCCGTTGTCCCCATCCATCCAAGTATTGGCCGGTTCTCATCTCGTCGTCATCCTCTATCATGCCGAGTAACAGTGTCCACTGAGCGTCGTTAGGAGCTGTAAACGAAAACAAAATTCAGGGGCAACCTCACCAAACCAGCCTCGTGCTCACGCCAAACACGAGACGAAGTCACGTTGACGTCAAAATCCTCGAGGATTCTATACTTACGCATGTAAGCGATGAGCGATGAGATGCACCAGGTAGAGACGAAGGAAGACAGCGACCGAAACCAAAAGAAACTAATGTGCAGAATGAAGTGGGGCAGGTGTTAATTTACTAAGGTTGGATGATGTCTCGTAATAAAGTAGAAGTAGTGATCTTTGCAGTATAAACCGGAGAGTGACTTTATTGAACATTGCAGACAGCTTTAAAGAGTTTAACAAAAGAATATCAGTATGAAAAGTTTACGACACAAGAAGTTAAACAGTATGACCAAAGTTACATCAATGTCGGCAAGGCTGTAGATTAAATTTAAAAGCAATAAAATAGCTAACAGAAGGGAGTACGTAGACCCGGCTGCGGCGAACTGACAGACTAGAACTACCTACAACCCACGGGAGTCGAACCACAGCCGGGGCGAAACGGTCAAGCGCCCTGATTGGCTACCTTTCTGACCACAATGCACCGCAGCACCCACCGTGACGTCACGCCCGCGTCACGCGCTAGCGAGCAAAAGAGCTGCGAGGAATTGAACCGTGGGCGAGACGGCGGGCCAATCGGTGTCCAACAAATAGACCAATCCCAGGTGCCAGCCATCTTCTTGACTATCGCAAAGCCACGCACATCTTCATATTTTGGTGATTGCAATTCACCATAATAAGTTACTGGCAGGAAGTAGCAGCAGAATACATTTTCATCATATTTTTCTCAGACACCCTTATGAAACGAAATTGTACCGAACCAGCTTCGGTAGCATCAGAAACACTTTCTGCAATAGAACCATTTTCCTTCTGCTTTTCTTGAGCTTTTTGATTATTTGCTTGTCTTGCAGTTGAAGCTTCTGAAACATGATTAATATTAACATTAATTTCCTGGCCACTCTCTGTGCTTTTCTCTTGTGTTTCTTGGTCATTTTCATTCAGGTTATTATCTTCAGTTTCTTCATGTTCATTTCCAAGATTTTCATTGAGTTGGCTTTCAGGAATAAAAGTTACATTGCTTTTCACAAACTCATGATCTTGGAATATATCATCATTAAAGGGCACGATACCTGTTTTGCGGAATGCAGATATAATATTTCCTGGTTTCGTTGCTTCACATGCAGCAGCATTAACAAACAGGCAAGTACATCAGAGCCTTGCTTGACAGTCTGTTTACAAAGACAAAACTGAAGCGTTTCCCGCCCGATAAAAAACATTAGCAAAATGGTTATGCCATGTATTAAAAACCTGCTTCAAATGTTTTCCAGAAGTCTACTGCACAAACTAGAGAGGGCAGCGAGCAGACAACTCCCAAAAAACATGAAGGTTTGTGATACTTCAGCATACTAATGTCAATGTTTCACCCATCGGTCACGAGACCTAAGGTCGCAAAGTGAGGAGAGAGCAATAGACCATTCTAGTAAAGCTGAAAGAAAGACAAGTGGGAAGAACACAGAAGTCCCATATGATATAGTATAAGGATTTCCATTCCTGTCTTCCCTGTATTTTCAATTCAGCATTTACCAGAATGGTATTTTTTCAAATTAAATTACTTACCAGAAAAAGAGCCGCTGGGCTGCTGCATAATGTTAACTTGCTGGACAAGTTGCTGTGGAGCTGGTACTACAGGCTGCTGCGGAGGCACTACAGGTGGGGCCTGAAAAGCACCCTGTTGAACTTAAAAGAAATTAAAAAAACAATTAAAACAATACATACCTAGATACAGTGAGAAAGGCACGGTTTGTCAAGAACTGTCAACAATGGACTTTGGCAATGATATA
>NW_026267198.1:1034928-1040383 GCF_000697945.3 Frankliniella occidentalis
GACGAAAATAAGCTAAAAATTGCCATAGTGAACAATGACTTGTAGAAAAAGGCTTAAAAACCGCAAAAAAGAAAAGAAACTCTCCCCCCCACCCCAGAAAACGTTTTCTAAGCAGAAGGGTGGGTTGTAGTCGCGGTGCTTCACCGTTACATCCCTTTCTTGAGTCTTTGGGGCAAACTCAAAGATGGCGGGTTTAAGCGGGCCGAAGGCCCGCTCACATCATTCGATCATGTCCTTCAGCAAATCGCGTGACAGAAATGGTCGGGCCGCAGGCCCGACCATCGCCGCCGGCAGGCCAAGCAGGCCCGGCCCCTGCCGAACGGAGTTGCCGGCGGAGCGAAGCGGAGCTGGCAACTTCGTTTGGCGGAAGGGCGGGCCTGCTTGTTACCTTTTTGGAACATTTAGAAACTAGATAACACTTATTTCGGGGGAAACCTTTTGGGATCGTATGTGCACTGCCAAATTTTTAGTCTCCCCTTAACGAGAAACTCTCACATTCATTAACTTTACTAATGAATGGTCCATCACAAGCGGTGAGACGATTGTTTCGTCAGGTGACAACCCAATCGTAAAAGCGTGTAAAATGGATGTGTCGCCACATAACAGGAAAAGAGAAATTCGGTACGATGTTAATAGAACCTCGGACCTTTGGTGTGGAAACAAGCGCTCTCTAACCACGCGGCTGTCAAGGCTGGCTGTCCGGGGTAGGCCGTTTCATTTTGGAGGGTCAGGAGTTCGAACATGTCCCGGCCACCCTCCGCTGCTATGGTCCGCCCTGAGAATCTCACTCGCCTGTCACCTGCCGCTCATTCTCTCGGCTGACAGCGCCTGCAGCGCCACCCAGCGAGCACTGGCTGCGTGCAGCGGTGGTGAGCGGACTATACCGCTTCCCGCCAGGCCGGCGCCATAGTTTCGCGCGCACTACTCGGACCGGCGAGTCGCCGCTGGGCGCCGCTCGGATCGTTCCACTCGCATTATGGAGGTGAAGCAATAAAATGGTATGGACGGTCGAAGTGCGATTCGAAAGCTATGGGTCCAAGCTACATGCCGGCGCAAACCCCGACCGAAAAAATTGAACGGTACTCGTGCTAGAGCGAAGTACCTAGATTCCGAGTACTTACGACCTACGTTCTGAACGGGTGGAGTGGGGCGCGCGGTTGCAACTACGTCCGATGTGAAGTAGGTAGTCTCCACTGAAACGGGCGCGGTCGTAGGTTGCACCGTTTCGCCGCAGCGCGGCTTGAAACACGACACTCGTGGTACCCGCCAAAAGCGACGTGGAGCTTTGACCGCATGGTTCGGGGGGTCGTAAAACCTTCGGACACCGACTGAAATCCTTAGAATTTCCTACATTTTCATTTAAAATGCGTTCCAGCAAACCAATATTTTTTTTCGAAATAGCCTAGTCGAGGGGTGCCTAACTCCATAAAAATGTGCACACCGGATTACCAAATTGTTAAGATTACCAATGATTACCAAAGATTACCTATGTATACTAGGTATGATCCATCTGCATTCTAAATCGAAACGGAAAGTTTTTGTTCCGAGAAAGATGAATTTTTGTGCAACTCGCTGGTAGTTCTTGATTCTTTATCATGCAAGTTACAAATTTGCATTCTATGATTGACCAAATCTTGATTTTGTCCATGGGAGGGATTCAAAGTTACCTTATTAAATATGTGCGTTGGCATTGAGGCAAGATGTGCACAAAAAGTCATGTCTAAATCAACAAAGTTGTCCTTTGAAAGGACCCTCACGAGTGGGAGGATTACCAGGGATTACCAGTGATTACCAATGTGGTGTTTGCTCTCTAGTGTATTTCTTGCTTGAGTTCGCGGAGGATTAGGGCGAAGTGAACAGCTTCGATGTTGTACCAAGAATGCTTTATTCTCTCACTTAGAATTCGCAGGTAAACATAGAGAACACTGAGCGATGCTCATAACAGGCGGTGCCGCCAGTGGCGACCTCTGTGGTGTTTCATACACCGGTAAAAGCCATCTGGCGACACCAACCACATTTCTGGTACAGTTCGATGTTGTTTAATTCGCAGTGGAAGCAGGCCTTTTGCTCATGTGCACACATATTCCCTGACACCTGCTGGACCTCCCCCAGCCAGGTCACATTTGGTTTGAAGCGTTCGAAACAAATATAGCACATATCTGCTTCCAAGTTCTGGGAATAATCAGGGAGCTCATCACTTTCTGGGTCGGGCTCGGGCTCCTGTTCCTGCTCGGTTGCGTGTGGGGTACTGAAAGTTGGGCTCATCTCTCTTTTCCTTTGGAATCTTATTGGCATTCTTCTTATTGGACGGTGTGGAATCATCCTCCAGCCACTTCAATAACGAAGTGGCTTGTGATTCAAACACCTTCGATCCTTTGGCCAATGACAGGCTCTTCTTCGCCTTACATACAGGGCGGTTCTTCGGTAGGATGGGTTTAGGAGGGTTATCAACAAACTTTGAGTCTGATGAATCCTCTGTATCTGCACTGCATCCTCCTCGCTCCCTGTCTCCTGTGACTCCTCTGTATCTCCCTCAGTCTCATCGTCTTCAGTCATCTCATCTTCCTCAGCTTCCTCAACGACTGGATCAGTCTTTGATCTCTTCTTCTTTGAACTCTTAAGTTCGGAGGCTGTCTCATCTCCAATCTGCTTGCGTTTGGAGTTTTTGGGAGGTTTGACTCCATCCTTTTGGCTGCTCTCATAACTAGTGGTGACTGCTGCAACCAAAGGCTTCTTGGCAGCTGCTGATCTAGTAAATGGTCTTACAATGGGAGTTTCTTTTAGCTCGTCCAGATTATTTGTAAGTTTGTCACGCTTGAAAGTTATTGCACCCGCTGATGTTGACGGCTGCTCATAATCTTGAACTGGGTACTGCTTTGCTCCACTTGAACTTGCTGTTTTGGAAGGCTTTGAAGAGGGTGTTTCATACACGACATCCACACAGACTTTTATTATTTGCTTTAGTACATTGCAGAAGACACTTAACCTAAGACTTAACCTAGTAAATAAACAATAGAGAGAATAAGCGAGTGATTAATAGTTTTTATCACATAACATATAAACTAAACAATAAGAATAATAATAAAGTGATTGATGCTTTTTATCACTAGAATTTAAGAGTAAGTGATTAACAATTTTTATCACAGGTGATGCATTGGTAAAAACACGTTTCATCTATGTCAGGTGACCAAAAAGGTCATCAGAAGTGATGGTTCGTCACAATGTGACGCTTGGTTCATCTCAACCCTTGTGACAAACTATTCGTCACATTATTTTTCGTCAAATGACAATTCAGTTTTAACAGTGCACTTCCTTTTGTGTGCTTTCAAGTACGCACAAGGAAGAGTGTACTATGTACACAGTTTGGTTGACAGTGCAGTGGAATGTTTTGCAAAATTAGTCCAGTTTTATAATCATAATTGCCTCGGGTCTGCATGCAAAACGTTACCAAATGAAAGTGGTATAAACAATAGGGTTTTCAATGGAGGTCGTAAGTGAGGAGAGATGTAGTGGGGCACGTGCAGGGAGAAGGGGCTCGCTCTTTTGTAATGCTTGCAGACTACATTCATCGCAACCTTTCATAAAATTTTCGAGCTTTGTACTACCAAGAATTAGTTCGTATTCCAAAGAAATTTTTTGCAAGCTGTCAGAATCCTTGCAAACAATGTAATTGCGTTTAAAGAAATAGTTTGCAGGCTTATTGCAAAGAGCTAATTCGTATTAAATGCTTGAAAATTGTTTGCAAGCTGCAAAGAATATCGTTTGCTATACGAAAATATTTATTGCAAGCATTTGACAGTGCAGATATTTGGTGCGGCACGCCCAGCCGCCATTCCCCGCACACTAAATTTTGTTATGAACTTTTTATACACACTTACGTATTACCCTGTGCATGCTCTATTGCTTACTACTTTAAACGCAGGCATGATCAAAATTATTCATAGCTGCAGATATATATCAAAATTTGTTCATAATTACACCCAACATAATACGCAACAGAGCATGCACAGGGACATGGGACATGCGCATGTTGCGTACAAAAAAAATCCTTTACAATTTAGTGAGCGCGCATCCACAGCTGCTGTCTCAACTTGGTTCTGTTCCATCTTGTTTCTTTTTCGACTCAATATCATTAATTACTTGGTTCTTGATCTGGTAGTCCATGCTCTACAGGGGCGGCTGCGGTCGCTGTGGCGCTGCTGCTGCTCGCTCTACTCGTCTACTACATAAGGAGATGCTGTCGCCCCCGGCAACATGATGTTGAAGCAAATCAACATCCACTTGCCGACCTGAATAGAACTGAGGTAAGTCGAGATGGAATCTTTCCAAAGTGTTTCGACGAAAATCTGTCAATTTATTTTGAACTAAATATCGAAGCTATTAGAAGGGGGCCGTCCCGTTGCCCCGAATAAGCCCGTATCTCCGAACCTAAATAATCTTTCAGTAAACAAAGTAAGTAAAATGGGTAGTTTTAATACGTTATTTCACTTAAAGTTGCAGTTTTTGAAATCAAAGCTGTACAGGGACCACCATAGGAGGGCATTCGAAGTGCGTAACAGCACCTGTCTCTGTAGGCCCACCTGAAGTAGCTATTATTTCATCAACTGCATCTAAATTAAATATCAAATTGAAACTATTTTACTTATTTCATTTACTGATTTGGATTATTTTACTTCGGACGAACGAGCTTTGGACGGATCGTGCATAATTATGCACAAACTGTACATAGTTATGCATAAAATTATGAATAAAATAATGGCTGCTTAAAATTCTGCATGTTTATGCATGCCGCTCATCTCGGCCTTGTCTTCATTCCTTCCAGCCGGCGCCGAGGCTGCCCGCCGCTGCTAGCCACCTGGTCCGCGTCCACGTCCACCAGCCGCACTCGCCGCAGAGGCACCGGCGCGGCGCCCACCCGGCGGCGCCGGCCGTTCGCAAGACCGCCGCCGGCGTGCCACCGACCATCGACCTCCACGGCATGTCCGTCAAGACGGCCCTGGCGACCCTCGACACGTTCCTGCGCCGCGAGGCGAGGGACCGGCCGCGCGCGGGCCACGTCTGCGTCATCACCGGCAGGGGCCTCCACAGCGCGGGCGGCGTGGCCAAGATAAGGCCGGCCGTCGTCAGGGAACTGGAAGCGAGGGGCTTGCGGTAATTACACTCTAAATCTTTTACAAAGAATTTGTTCGTTTAATGCAAAGAATTCTGTGCAACCGTAATAGACAGAAAATTTCCTTGTATTACAAGAAATTTCCTTGTATTGCACAAAAGTTTTCTTTGTATTACAATGATTTTTCTTTGTATTACAACGAAAATTTGGCTTTGTATTACGGTTGCACAAAATTCTTTGTAATACAAGTATTTTCTTTGTAATACAAGAATTTTCTTTGTAATACAAGAATTTTCTTTGTAATACAAGAATTTTCTTTGTAATACAAGAATTTTCTTTGTAATA
>NW_026267198.1:1046288-1049690 GCF_000697945.3 Frankliniella occidentalis
CAATGATATACAACTATTGCCAACTTCTCGAGTAAGACAAAGTTCTTACCAGTGCATTCAAAGGGCATGCTGTTGCAAAGGCACTGCTTACCTGCAGGGGTGCTGGGACTCCCGGGTTTCCTATGATGTTTTGAAACGGCACATGGGCGAATACCCTCTGGTACACTGTGCTGAGGCCCAGGCTTGCAGCTGGTGGAGTCCCTTCGCCTGTGCCCGTGGTGTATCTCGATCTGTCCGCGTACTGTCTCTTGGCGCAGTTGCGCAGGTTTTGGAAAGCCTGCAAAGGAAAGAACAGTGTTAGTGTTAGTGCACCAAACAAATTTGTTGTTATCTCATGTTTCAAACAAAGGATTTAGAGGCATGATTGGGTACTCCGCTATAGCGCGGAGCGGAACTAAGAAGGACAAAAACGGAAGGCGAAAATTAAGGCGCCCGGCGGCTGCGAACTGCTGGGCGGAGAGGAGGAGCGCGCTAGCCAGCCGCTCGGTATTCGGCTCGGCCGCGCAGCCGAGCGGAGCCGAGTGTTCCCCCGGCACCCGAGCGCGACAGCCGAGCAGCCAGAGCGAGGAGGGCCCGGGGGCAAGGCACCTGGCCGTCGAGCTGACCGCGGGCGGGGGCGGACACGGGCGCCGGAGGAGCTCGCCGTCGAGCTTGGGGGGCGCGGTGGCTCTAGGACAATTAACTTACTAGAGAAGGAAGCCGCATTGCTAAGGCACTTGTCTAGCGGTCCTTCACTGGAGAAACGAGGACGTGGAGGTGTTGGCGCCTGATTTGTAGCCCTCTCTGTTCCGGCCTGGTCGGGTGTTGATGAAGATCTTGAAGTTCTACCCGAAGTAGACTGCAGCGGCTCAGACGCAGATCTTGTAGGCTGTATGAAACAGACAACAGTAATACATTTTGGTGCACGAACCAGCGTTCATGCGCACCACCCAGAGAACGCTTTTGTCAAAATGACGTCCAAATGCTGGCGTTATGAACGTTCAAGTCAAACTACAATCCGCCCGCATAGGGACTTAGACGTCAGAAGGACGACACCTGGACCTTAACCCCATTTTGACTTTGTGTTCCTACTCGACAGGACGATACAGGTTACAAGTGTATAACATACAGAGCTCCGCGACTGAGACTACCTCTGACTTTTCAAAAATTGCGTGATAAAATTCTGAAACTAACCTCGTTTTGACCTTGCTCCTCTGGGTCATCTACATTTTCGTCTTAACGTTCAGGCGTGCTAGGCCTGTCACTGGCACTGGACCTTTTGCCCTTTGGAGGCAGTCTCTTCAAATTGATCAAATGAGCATGGCCGAGATGATAGTAGAGCGTTGTTGTCGATGGATCAGTGAATTCTTGACCACATTTTAAACATTTGGCGATTTTCCCATTCGCCTTAGTCGGCTTCCTGAAGTACGTCCACACAGGACTTGGGGCCATGTTGAATCTTACTCTTGAACACCGACACTGTTTCACCGCGACTACTATACACTCGACGCGCCTCACCTTAGCGTAATCCTACCCAACCTTCAACTTGAGCATAACAAGCATAAGTTTTGCTGAGTTGAGTATGTACATACTCAACAGTTGACATTCGAAATAGCGTCACTTTACCAACGCAATAGCCTTAAAGATGTATCACTGATTTAGGTTCCCTAACCAAACAGCATTCGGCAGGCTGCTTACGGTACAAACCCTTATTCTGAGTATTACCGATACATAATATAATACGGATGGCAGTGTTTTTTCCGAGCGAATTCGAATCACGGAGCAGCGACGCGTGATGGTAGCTCTGCAGTGGGGTGGGGTGGGCGGAGCTTAGACCGACACACAGTGCTGCCAAGCTCGCTCGTCGGAGCCGACGCCGACTCGACTCGACTCAGCTCTCGGCTGGCCTCGCAGCTCGGTCGTCCCCCACAGCGCCACCGCAAACATCGCATCGCGCTTCAGTCGAGTTGCTGCCGAAGACGTGCTTGGGCCACATTCAAGCGGTTCTGACAATAATTTAAAGCTCTGAAAGATTCTCCATTTCGAATAACGCGGTGAATCGAATTCGTCGAATTATTCGATTATCCAACCGTCCTCGAACGACGACGATTAATTAAGAGTCGATCATTTTTGTTCGAACAATCGAATAATCGTTAGTCTGTTCTTCCAACCCTACCATGGCGTTGAGTGCCGCTGCCAGCTGCTCCCACTTGGCTATGTCATGCGCCCGGCTGACCCCGGGCCCATGAACTCGCCTTGCAGCTCTCTGTCGACGCTCACGGCGTCCACCAGCCTGTTCCACTGCGCCTCGGTAGGATCTAAAGAGGAATAATAGTATTATGAATGCATGTCTATTCTAGCGAAATATCTTCCTAGACACGCACTGTCATAGTCAAATAAATCATAGAGCGGATCAACCCGAATGTAAGCGAAGTCGAACCGAATGAGCGAAATCAATGAGCCGGCGGCGCGCTGGTCAGGTTAGCTCCCCGGGTAACACTAACGACACCGACCGCATGGTGGCAATGTCCCGATACCGGTGCGATACGAAGCGGCTCGGAATAGACCACGATGTATACATGCCAGACATCTGCTTGGGGCCTACCTTCGCAATGGTATAAGTTCTGCTGTGGAAGATGGCTATTTCCACAAATCAGTGATTTCTTACCAAAATATTAAGGGTCCAGCACAATCCTCCATGGGAAGTGAGAATAAATTAACATGTCCATTGTGCGCCTATAGTTGGTGCAAGCCATTAAAATTGAGATATGTGAAGAATCATGTGAAAAGGCACCATCCAAAGTTTACACAAGATTCACGTGTTGTTCAATTTTTTAAAGATAACTTAAATAAGTAACGTGAGCATGCCTCATGGCTGGTGCCTCACATTGTCTTGGTCTCCTGTTATTATTATTTTTTTGTACTTTTCTCCCCCTGGCACCTCCACCTAATAAGTATTGCAAAATTGTCAGCTCTTCTCCTTTCATTATCCTTGGAGCTCTGTTGAAACATAAAATGCATAAAACACTCAACATTGCTCTTATTCTTGAAATTTGAGTGACTAATTCCTGCAGAGTTAAGAAAAATAATTAATGGGTAGGTCCTGAAAGGTTCCGCTTGCTGTTTATGTCAATGCAAAATAGTATGCCACGACTGCAATGCATTTGAAGAATAATTACTTTTACTGTCGACTGCATTTCAATTCCCCATGAACATGTATGCTCACAATGTTCTCCAGTTCAGCTGATATCTTTCAATTTATATCTCAAACATTAAAGTGCCTTACAAAGTTACATGTGTTGTTCAATATCCTCAAGACAAATTTCACACCTTGACAGAATGCATTTGATGAGGAGTGTACAAGGTACCAAAACTTTTATTCAAAATCAGTACTAATATAATAATAGAAAACTGTAATCTACA
>NW_026267198.1:1049740-1051881 GCF_000697945.3 Frankliniella occidentalis
GAATTTTCTTTGTAATACAAGAATTTTCTTTGTAATACAAGAATTTTCTTTGTAATACAAGAATTTTCTTTGTAATACAAGAATTTTCTTTGTAACACAAAAATTTTCTTTGTAAGAACTTAAGAGTGTATTGCACACTTCACTACATAGGAGACCTTTCCAGGCGCGAGTCTCCGATTTTCGCCGAAACTCTGAAGGTTTTCCAAGTGTAGATGTCGGTCCTCACTTGTAGGGATGTGCACTTAATGCGATCGCATTTTCGCTTAATTTTCCAAAAACACTTCAAAATGGAAAATTATTGAATGAATGAGAGTCTATTTGACCGTCTGAGTTCATTTCCGGTGCGCATAATTTTGCATAATTTGGTATGGATCGCATCCCTGAAATGCAGTAACTAGTAGAAACATGTTTGCCAATGTTTTTGTAGATTACGAAAATATCGACCTTTGACAACACGGAGGAATTTTCGGCACATCTCTAGCACCAATTTGAAATGTAGACCACCATTTCCGCGTTTTTCTGGAATTGCCCTATAATAGTTGTAGTACTCACTTTAAAAACTCATTTGAGTTATGGTATTGCCAAATCCACCAAAAAACTTTGCGCATAGTAGTTTTAAAAGGTGCATAAACTTTTAAGATAAAAAATGTCCATGCGCGAAGATTTTGATGGTTATTCCATAGCTGAAATGAGTCTTTAAAGTGAGAACTACAATTATTTTAAACAACTTTTTTGATTTAGCCCCTTGAGTTTTTAGGGTTTTCAGTATGGAACGCTGCAGCCCCGGCCCGGCGGGGCTCTCATTAACGACTGGGCTCGAGAGGGTCGATCTTTCTTAGGATCTCTATCAACAATTCTGTCTGGGTAGGGGGTAGTTTTCCGTAGGAGGTGAAACGCTTCGGGACCAGCAAGAAGGGGTCGAGAATAGAGCGTACACGAAAAAGGGCGTGATTTGATTCCCCGACCTCTTTCTACCCGAAATTGTATCAGTTTCCGGGGTGATGATACCGTAGGATAGAGCACAAAATTTAACACAGTTTCAAACTGTTATTTGGAATAGCGGTTTATAGGAAGTACACTAGGTCACTGCACGGCAGACATAATGTCTAACTTTTGAGGGAAAAGGGAAAACTTTAAGGAAATTCGAAATTCCTTGGCTCGAGAAAAGCTTCTGGGATTTCGAGGAAGTCTCCTATAAAGATGTGTGATTTTTTCTCAATTTTTGAGGAGGTTCTTCTAAATCTGAGGCGAGATTCGAGGAATTTTCCTCAGATATGTGAGGTCCTCAAATTTTAGCCTTTTTCCTTCACAAATTGAGACATTGTTTTTACCGCGTGTCAAATACCAAATGGTATTAATTGCCAATAAAGTTCTTTGGCTGTACAGGTTCTAAACTTACAAGATCCAAATTTGCATCTCCAGAGTTCTTCTTTCACTCGTGAGTAGTATTCACACTTTTCTTTTCTCTTTCAGGTTCCGTTCGCCTCCTGGAAACACTGGACGAATCAATGTGTACTTGTGAATAACGTGAATTTTCTTATTTTTTGGGTGTCGGTTTGTTGATTTTCCTTTCTTGATTGAAATTGTTTTTCGTTGATAAACATATACAAGACATTTCATTAATTATTAAATTGGTTTACAAATTCTACGAAGTGGAGGTCTTATGCACCAGTCTGCACCCTTAATTTGTTGGTCGCCATTGTGGTTACCCAAGTTCTACAGGCTCTTATGGAAGAAATCGGTTTTCGATATTTCTTTTTGATGGAAAAAGTAGCCACAAGCTTGATTATTTTTTTTTTTTTTTTTTTGACATGTGCTAATTGTAGTCTCAAAAAAAGTTAAGAGTTTTGGATCACCTGAAGAATTGAGGAAGAATTGAGAGGTTTTGTTCGGTTTGTGAGCAAGTGAAAATTCCTTCAGATTTGTTTTTTGAAAAGATTACTATTAAGAATATGTTTTATTACATTCAGCCTCATTTATTTCTGATCAGTCAAATAAATTGTAATTCTAAAACAGATCTGTTAAGTGTGTCAATATAATCAAAACAAAAACTCTCAACGTACATAACAGACAATATTAAACCAATAATTAACAACTTTGGTTGACATTAAAAGCTTTAAAAACTAAAAATAATAAAAAAA
>NW_026267198.1:1060661-1062587 GCF_000697945.3 Frankliniella occidentalis
CAAAACTTTTATTCAAAATCAGTACTAATATAATAATAGAAAACTGTAATCTACAAGGCTTAAAGGAAATGTCAATATTTCTATGGACCTTCAAAATTATTTACCTACACTACATCTTGCACTAAACTGGGCAATAACTAGATATGCGCTTTGAGGGAGTGAAGGATCATGTTTTCAAAGTAGGAGGTCAACTTTTAGGGAGTGTTGACTAGCAACGATATTCCTAGGAGTTCAAATCTCTCAGTCAAATGCAAAAGCAAGGATCAGGTTGTGGTTGTAAGATACATAACATGGAGAGGAATTTTAAAACATTATTTATTTATCATGGCCCTGGCAGGATCATTTACAAGATCGCAATACTGGTAAGAAAGAGCCATTCCGAAAATAAGAGTGGTGTATAACTATCAAACGAGGGGAAGAGAATATATGTACACTTTATGCAGATGGCAAAAGGAAAGCAACATAATTTTAATGTGCACATCACATTTCTCCTAACCTACCAAACTCTTTAAAATTGATTGTAGTAATGATTGTATTTACAAAGACCTTAAGCAACTGCTTCATAGAAAAAGAAAGTAGCAATCTTGAAGATTTTTAGGGAAGAATGGAGAAGTGGAGAAAGAGCACAATTAGTTACAGACCTCAACTTTCCTTGATTAAGCACTGCTAATGGTCTGTCAGCCTCTTTCATGTCTACATTATTTTACTCAAAAAGCTCGGACATATGTCCTAGTATGTTTACAAATAAGCTACTACATAAATTAATGAATAAACAGTGATGTATGCAGAGTTCCTTAAAATGTCACCCCTAGCTTACCCCCACGGAATAAATAGGTACTTTGAAGCTCTCCCTGTCAGCATTTTGACAGAGTTATGACAGTTCTGTGATCAGTGCAAAACTTCATTGGGACACTAACTACACCAGACTACATTTCAAGTACATTTCTGAAATATATGTCTGTTGTATTCCATATACTTCAGTATGAAAGCATGTAAGCAACACAAAGTGAAAGAACAGAAGATTTAGTCGTCCACCTCCACATCCTGCATGTAATTCTCAAAAAAAAAAGAGATGAGCGATGGTACTTGTTCTTCATTTTGTTTCTTCACGTGAGGTGGAACAGCATAACGTGCAAATAAGGGCTTTGCATTGTCCTTCCACAACAAAGTCTTCCACTGATGAGTCTCAATTGGTTGGAAATGATGTAACTTGTGAGGAACATCAAACCCCCGTAGGACAATACTTCCAAACTTCTTCAACATTTCTATCTTCTTATGAAATTCGTCAATGTCAAAACAGTTCAATTCCCTGGAACATATGAAAAAAAAAATACATTCTGAGCCTAACACGTAACAGCCTAAACCAATTTTAATGTCACTGACATTAAGGACATGAAGAAAAGACAACTGTATAAAAATTGGCCGAATACACGATGGGTCCTAAGAACAAAGTCCGATCTCGCCGCGACCATTCAACAAAGTCCGGACTCGCCGCGACGGTTCAACAAAATCTGATCTCGCAGCGACCGTTCAACAAAGTCCGATCTCGCCGCGACCGTTCAACAAAGTCCGATGTCCTTTCTTGGAGTGTACGGAGATGAAAACTGATTCCGATAGAATAAAACATTCTGCATCTATTTGATTAAGACACTTTTCGTGAAATATAATCAGAAATGCCTGTAATCATTGAAAAACAAACTGTCCGATCTCATTTTGACACCGACGCTCCGTGGAAACATGAGAGAAGGGCGCCCTGGAGAAGAAGCTTTACAGCCCCTGGACCCCGCTTTTGGACCTGGGAAACCAATAGGCTCCGAGAGTTTTCATTTCTCGGGGACGGCGTTGCGCTCATTGGATTCCTGAGTGTTTTTTCTATAGCGCCGTCTTTTTCCCGAATCTCTACGACGAAAACCAAGGTCTCACGAC
>NW_026267198.1:1062637-1064942 GCF_000697945.3 Frankliniella occidentalis
ATCCGGTGATTTGTCGTTGGACCCTGAACTTTCAAAACGCGTTTACTCGGAACGCGCCGGTTATGAGATCGAACTCTGTTGAACGGTCGCGGCGAGATCGGGCTTTGTTGAACGGTCGCTGCGAGATCGGACTTTGTTGAACTGTCGCGGCGAGATCAGACTTTGTTGAACTGTCGCGGCGAGATCGTACTTTGTTCTTAGGACCCATCGTACAGCACATAGATGTACTTTTGCCCGTAATTTACAAATGCAGGAGTAGGTACAAATATTTAAGAGTAAGGAACTTCCGGAGAAAGTTACAAGGTACCAAATACGAAAAGAGCCACTACAGTTCTGAGACGAATAAAACCATCCCGTGAATGTAGCTCATGTGTCTCAAAAGGAATTTTGGGGGTAACATAAATATACTTACTCTTGGCTTAGAACCTGGCAGGCGGGAACCACGTTCCAATTCATACTTCTTAAAGATTGTAGAAAGGTGTTCAATTTATCAGCCATAAGTAATACCATACCAGAATCGACTTCTTGCCTCTCATAGGCGCCACAACCATCCCATGCACTGCCAAGGAAGGCAGCGTGTGATCCAACGAGATGTTGTTTCCTCTGAACACGGTTGTCCTTTTTACCCATGGGGTAGGCCTAGGTGTGACCGCATAGCACGCAGCACTCTCGAAACCAGTGGTCGCGGTATTGCATGTTGTGTTCATACCGCTTTAGAACAACAGCATCGACTGTGGTTTGCTGACAACACTACAGGTAAAAGAAGGTTGACATATTATACACTATAAATTAAGCATAGCAATGCCCAGTAGTAGTTACACATATTTATATCATAAGCACCTCAGGAAGGAACCAACGGCCAAAGATAGGAGGACCTTCCATTCCATAATCCCACATCAGCTCCGTGCCAGGAGGAAGAGAACCCTTCAAGTGCATCTTAACACGTTCAGTGCGGCGTGACCCACACCGTGGGTCACAATAACATAGGATTGCCTACCCCCGCCGCACTCAACGTGTTAACATATGAATGGTTACTTATTGTGACCAGCTTCACTTTCTCTTTAAGCTTGCTGCTATAGTTCATAAAACTGGCAGGCCCGCCCAGATAACAGCCAGGGTCCATACCTTTCTCAAGGTCATCCATAGGACTTCTTTTAAATACATGTACACCACTTAAATGTTGTGGGATCTTGGCCATCCACCCCACTTCTACTGCTTCCATTTGTTTAATAGAAAGCTTTAGAGGTGCATCCTCCTTCACCCGAAGTCGGTAACCCTTTTTCATAGACTCATCATGTTCAGAGTCATCCTCTGCTTTATCTTTGAAGACCTCAAAAAGAGATGCTGCCTTTCTCCACATACTTTCAAATCTTTCCATAAGTATTCGAATGGCAGACACTGTTAAACCTAAAAAAAAATGAAAGGAGAAGTGTAAACTCATAACAACAAAATCTGAAAGAGGTGTGCTAAGGGAAGCATATCATAATGACCTATTTCATCGGACGGAGCATTAGCATCCACTAATGAAGAGCAGGTTCTCAATGGACAACCTGCCATGTATTTTCTCCCACATTCGTTGTCATGAGCCCACAGCTCTATATGCTGTGCAGACGGCAGTCGTAAACCATCACTGCGCTTGCTACAGCATAAAGAAGAGGGTTGAGGGGGAACTATAACAGGATGCAACGTAACGTAACTTATAAACATACATTTTATACTTCTCATTAGGGCTCGTACTACAGGGCAGCTCACGCTTCTGCCCCCTTCTTGACATGATGCAGATGGAGCAAGCTGGTCCAGTCCAAACAACAGAATAGGGTTGGAAGAACAGACTAGGTTATTCGATTGTTCGAACAAAACCCGCAGTTAATCGATTAGTCTTCGCCGAAATTGTGTTTTTACTAATAGAAAATCGAACAAGTTTACCGATATTAACCGATAATTCGATGAAAATTGTTCACTGACTGTCGATTAACCGAATAAAAATATTGTTTTTCCAACCCCACAACAGAATCTTCAGAACAAAATGGGACCTGAACTAAACTGAGGAGAGGGAGAGGCCACCAGAGCGCGCCGAAGTCGCCTGAAGTCGCCTTCTCGTGTGTTAACGCACAAATTCTAGTCTGTTGGATTAGTTGGGAGCAAAGCCGGGGGAGTAAGATTGCCCTATTAACATGCCAGTAAAAAAGCTTCAATAGGGAGTAGAGAGATAAAGTACTAGGTAGATGTACGCCAGACCACGTCTCGCGTAACAGGCTTCGCGATATCTCACGAAACACTGTTACGCTGCGACGCGCCTGGCATA
>NW_026267198.1:1069032-1078622 GCF_000697945.3 Frankliniella occidentalis
GAAGAGAACCCTTCAAGTGCATCTTAACATATGAATGGTTACTTATTGTGACCAGCTTCACTTTCTCTTTAAGCTTGCTGCTATAGTTCATAAAACTGGCAGGCCCGCCCAGATAACAGCCAGGGTCCATACCTTTCTCAAGGTCATCCATAGGACTTCTTTTAAATACATGTACACCACTTAAATGTTGTGGGATCTTGGCCATCCACCCCACTTCTACTGCTTCCATTTGTTTAATAGAAAGCTTTAGAGGTGCATCCTCCTTCACCCGAAGTCGGTAACCCTTTTTCATAGACTCATCATGTTCAGAGTCATCCTCTGCTTTATCTTTGAAGACCTCAAAAAGAGATGCTGCCTTTCTCCACATACTTTCAACTCTTTCCATGAGTATTCGAAAGGCAGACACTGTTAAACCTAAAAGAAAATGAAAGGAGAAGTGTAAACTCATAACAACAAAATCTGAAAGAGGTGTGCTAAGGGAAGCATATCATAATGACCTATTTCATCGGACGGAGCATTAGCAGCCACTAATGAAGAGCAGGTTCTCAATGGACAACCTGCCATGTATTTTCTCCCACATTCGTTGTCATGAGCCCACAGCTCTATAAGCTGTGCAGACGTCAGTCGTAAACCATCACTGCGCTTGCTACAGCATAAAGAAGAGGGTTAAGGGGGAACTATAACAGGATGCAACGTAACGTAACTTATAAACATACATTTTATATTTCTCATTAGGACTCGTACTAGTACAGGGCAGCTCACGCTTCTGCCCCCTTCTTGACATGATGCAGTTGGAGCAAGCTGGTCCAGTCCAAACGACAGAATCTTCAAAAAATGATGAGATACGTGGCTGAACAGAGGAGACGCAGGGTAGCCGGTCGCCGTGGCCGCCAGAGCGCGCCAAAGTCGCCTTCTCGTGCGTTAACGCACAAATTCCAGTGTGTTGGATTTGTTGTGATCAAAGCCGGGAGTACGATTACTCTATTAACACGATGTGATTAGCAAACTATGACATATTAAAAAACCATGTAATATGAACCAAATCTACAAATAAAAAAAATACAACATAGGAATTGATGTAGCAAATATTTTTGTCCTGAAAAAACCTGATATTCTCTCCAGTGGATTTTAAAAACGTGTTAAAAGCAAGAAAACAATTGACAGAATAAAATATGAAGAAATGATGAACACAATCTGAACATAAAGCCTTGGTACTAGTGCTCCTGTCACAGCAGTCCTCCCACTCCGTCTCTCCGCTCCGGCTGTCAAGTGAAGCAGACGACACCGGCAGCTCAGGCAGCAAT
The DNA here is from genome assembly GCF_000697945.3 of Frankliniella occidentalis. Taxonomy (NCBI): domain Eukaryota; kingdom Metazoa; phylum Arthropoda; class Insecta; order Thysanoptera; family Thripidae; genus Frankliniella; species Frankliniella occidentalis. The sequence continues at coordinate 1,070,337 of NW_026267198.1, forward strand.
GGGGAGCTTATCCGTCAAAGAAGTGATGGATTTCGGGCAGATGTGAGTAATTTCATCAGAATCCCGTCATTTTTTACGAGGTTTACGTTTGAGCTGGGTGGGGCGGCATTTTCAGGCGTCCCCTCCATTCAATCAGTAATCACAGATCGCTTATAACCTATGCGTTATTGGCATATGGCTGGTGCAGTTTATTATCTTTGCTTCTGAAACTTTTGCAGGCGTCCTGCTGGGGCTGGGGCAGCGAGTTATGAAGCTGGGTAACTCCTGCATATTAAAGTGTACCAGCACCTCTCAACACATTAATGTTTTCATTTCTAACAGGTGGTCGCTGTCGTGCTATTTAACTCTGCTGGTCGCAACGGCGGACTGTGCTGCCATACATTTTTTCAACGGACTAAATGATCCTTTCATTCAGTATCAACAATGTACAATATGAAGCCTTAGTGGTTAACCTAAGTTCAATACTCATTCGCTAATCGCTCAGCCAAAAATGTATAGCAGGAAGCTCCCAACGTGAATGGAAAGAGGATTATATATAATCCTCTTTATATTATTCACGTTTGGACATGGTTATTCAATTAATTCAACAAGTACGATAAGTGCAGTAGTGATTATATGGTGGCATTTTCAGGTAGCAATAATAGAGAAGCAGTTACATTCAATGTATAATTAGCATACTAAACTTTTTACATAATTACATAGCTTATTGTCTTTGGATGGTCTTTACTGAGATTGATCTTTACATAGATTGATTGGAATACTTGATTAATAACAAACATTATATAGAGCTTAAATTAACCTTCACTTCAGTTGTAGAATGCTGGCTTACGGCGGCGTGCCAGCAGCCCGCAAGTAAGGGCATGCATACCATACTTGATATGCTGCAAAAAATAAGAAAGGTTGCAATAAATCAAGCATTATATGTAAGATGTGTTGGAAATAGAGGTGTACCTACCGCAAGACAATATAAGTGTGTACCACTTAACTTCCACCCAGTTGTTGAGGACTACGTTGGGTGTGTACACACATACAAATAGGAAAATAATGCTACATAGCACTACCAGAAGTGCTATGATGACCAACCGCACACTGTAGAGAGAAAACCATATGTTAATAACATGTAAAATAACGATTCTCTGCAATGTTTTAATAAAGTGATTGTAATGCCTGTGACAATCAGATCACCGAATTAAGAGTAGAGTATCTGTTTCTTGTGGAGTAACAGCCTAAATCCACTCAATCCACAACCCAAATCTACTATCCTCTCACGACGGATAGGAGTAAAAAAAAAAAAAAAAAAACTTGGGGCAAGAGGAAGAATACAGTTGGATAGTTTTGAGCATTAATCATAAAGGCAACTGTTGTTGCTTGCTGTTAATGCCTAAAGTGGGTCTACAAAGATACAATAATAGAAGCCTTTGTTTAAACTGAATGCATGTGTGCTATTGGTTAACAGCACACACAGTGCCTCGTTGCTTGAGGAAGCAGAAACTTAACCTCAGAAAAGAATCTCTCCCTTCAAAAAAGGGTGTCACTTTCGACAGCATTAGGGGCCAAATCACCTTAATGTGTACTACCTTGTGGACGGATCGAGCAAACAAAGGTGCAAGCTTTTGGCGAGTGTCACCCGGGCAGCAAGGTGGCCGGCTAATGTCTGAATATCGCCCAAAAAGTGTCAGTGTGGATTCTCTGTGTCGTGTTGATTCTTGGTGTCAACTAGGTTCACACTGTAACAATTTTAAAATATCACCCCTTGCAGGCATTGTGGTCTGCTATCTCAAGGGGGTCTTTGTACTAAATTCACTCACGTGATCTTCCTTGCTCTGTGGCCAGGAATGTGCTTGACACTCATAGTTCATTCAAATGTCCCCCCATACCGTACTTGTTCAAAATTTGGAATTTATCTTATTTTTAACTAGAATAAAAACATTTTGGACTCAATTTTGGACATTTTGTAATTTTTAAAAATATAACTAATACCCAAACATGAGATAAACGTATTAACAGATTAACAGACAATTTCTAACAACTTAACAGCCAGCTACTAAAGCATTAACAAAAACAACAAAACATACTTAAACAAAACTTGATATAGATCAATACTAGGAGTAAAGCAAATGCAATTTGGGGGGAAAGGGATGCCAAAACAGAACAAGTACAACTTGCAAAATTTAGAGGAAGAGACAGCGACAAAAAATATGGCACGGATCACACTGAAAGTTCATCACACAAACAAAATAGGTGGGGGGGGGATACCAAAACAAAACTTGACTAGGATCATACTACAGCAACATATTTAGGGGGAGGTGATTTTTAAAAGAATAAAACAGGACATAGATCACACCTGAAGTACAACATACATACTGTATATAGGAAAAAAGAATGCCAAACACAACTTAACATAGACTGTACTTACAATATGTACAGCAAACAAAATTTCATGGGGGACAAATTACCTAAACAAAACTTGACACTAATAGGAACATATTTATTGAAAGTACATAAATGTACGAGAACATAATTGCCCCTTCATACTCGCTGGGGCAGGTTACCAGGACCCAGGACAAATCTCACTAATGCATACAGGTTTACACACAACTTCACATTTTCGTAGTAATGATTCATGTGGTCTACTTGGCTCAGTCTCACTTTAATTAGCGGCATCGTCCGCCTGTACTCTAGCACATGCGTTCCGAAGATGGTTAGCAAAAGCACCATGAAAAACATCAACCGCTCTCTCCATGAAGTGACGTACGGATGAACTCACATCACGAAACACCTCATTCTCCAGGTCATCAGACAGCGCCAGTAAACGTCTGTCATTCCAGACAGACCTGCAGGCACGAGGTCGTCTAGTGTCATTTCCATTATTCTGGGTAATAGCGTCCAACGATGCATTATGCTCCAGTTTAGCTAGCGTATCAATGAAACCCCATATGTTGGGTCTGTAGGCGCCCACCCCCTGCCGAAGCATTTTGTTGTGGGATTCACATAGATTGTTTGTTCTCTCCATCGACCTAAACAAGGTCATCCACCTCCTTCTAGGAAGACTGTTTATCCATTTTTCTTCCACGTACGTGAAGAAATCTCGCAGGAGATATGCAACCACTACATCATCTTCTAAAGCATCATCCCTTATTACGCCGAGCCCTATACGAAAGTACCTTACTGGCAGTAGACAAATGGCACATGCCATTCGTATGTAGTGAATGAGCATAGGGTACGCCTTGCGGAAACGAAAAATCCCAAGGTCCTTCGCCTTTCGGATGTACGCTCTGCACAAGTGCCACAGACAACCTTGGATTTTTGCACCTGCACATATACAAAACAATAAAGAGTATGAATGTCAAGAAATCTTTCAACCATAACCTGACACCAATCGTGAAAATCTTAACGTTTCCTTGTCGGAGACTACATAGATTAATGTAACAGGGAAGATGTCACTCAGAATTTTTTTGTAAAAGGTTGTGCATTTTTATAATTTATGTATTTTTCATATATTTCTTATAAGATGTTTAAGTGTCATTTCTACATTATAATGCGCTAAAATTTTGTGTTACTAACCGTGAAATGAAAAATTTATGTCCACGTATTTTGAGATAAAAATGCTCGAAGTTTTTGGACTTCCCCCCAAAAGACCAGGGTTTGAGAAGAATTTTTTTTTTTCACTTTTTTAGAAACATGTACCCTCTCCATCTTTCACCCTCCCCGGCCCCTATCTTGCATACTTTCGGAGCTAGCCTTCAATGAGGTCAATGATGTTTTCAAATTTCCTTACAATTGGACCGTGCGGATCGTTTAGAGGACACCCCAAGGAAGCTACCATTAAAATTTCAAGGCGATCGGACTAGCCGTTTGCCTTCCATAGTCGAAAAACTGTCCAAATGTTCAAAACCACCTCTAAAATCAACTAGTTGTAAACTATTTTACAGTACCTGGGAAAGTATCCATCCATGCCTGTTGCTGTGGAAGCTCCCAGTCAGTTATAACTACTTCTGGGGAGAATCTTGGACTGAGCCGCTTAATCAGATTCAATACACCACGGTATGCAGGACCACTTTTCTTCTCCATGAATGCCCAGCCAAGAGGTACCACCTGGTAAAGATTACTAATCATGATCATAACGCACGCGTGCACATCGCAGTAACTGAAGGCTATGTCAACTTACAGTATGTCTCCAAGGGGTAACCAAAACAAAGCATTGCCCTGAATAAGGGCTCAATGGCCTAGCTCTGAATGTGCCATCAGATTGCACGACTTTGAGGTCTGGAAGAAAGTCCAGCATCCTCTGTGACATGAACAGAACACAGTGAGACCCGTCTTCTGCCGTACAAGAACCAGCGTACAAGTTGTCGACACGATCGTAGGTAGTGGCAATCGTTCTCCTGAATTTATCTTGCAGTAGAATCCTTGTCAGCTGTTTGAGAGTTTGCGGAATAGGTGGGAAGGTTTTCATGCGAGTTCTCCACAGAGAACTACGTAGGCGCCTCATGGTCATTCGGGCACGGACAGCGGAAGAGTACCTAAGGGGACATGGCGGAAGCGAATTAATCATCATTATTCGACATAGAGTATTAAAATCATTACACTGCTAAGAAGGTTTGAAACTTTTGTACCTATTCGAGATTAATTCTAATAACGTAACAAACATAAAGTATAATTTCAAGTTGAATTTATTGACTACGTTCCCAGGGGACAGAAAAAAGTCACTTTGACATCATTTGATGTCAAACCAAAAAATTGAGGTCCAAATGATGAACTAAAATTTTACTTCGGTCAAAATGATGTCAAAATGATGTCAAATCGATTTCAGCAGAAATCAATTTGACATCATGTGACATCATTTTGAGATCAAATTCAAAAAAGTAAATGAGGTCAAAATGATGAACTAAAATTTGACCCTTTTCTGTCCCCTGGGTTGTTGGGCTTAATGACAATTTTACAACATGTTACAAAAATCTCATTAAATGTTATAACACATTTTCCAAACTGTAGTGGTGCTTCATGACGAAGTAATGGAGTTCTAATGAAATATTTATCAAGTGTATACGTAAACGGGGCTTACCGCATATCTCGTCGGAATTCATCCAGAATATCTTGGAAACACACAAATCTCGCCCCATCAATCCTATTGAGGATTTGCTCTCTGAAGTGTCTCTCCCCAACAAAGTCGGGGTCAGGTTGGTGGTTGTGAGGCTGAGTATGACGAAAATGTCCACCTACTCGTAAAATAGCTCGGCCCCCACCCCATGGGAACGGCACGTCCCATCCACGTGGATTCGACCGAATCTCCGTGGATCACGTGGATGAGGATCTATCCACCATCCTTCCACAACACATCCACGTGGTTCTAAAAGGGAGCTGTCTACGTAGACGTAAAATAGGATTTCTACGTGGACTCCTTCTGCCTTCATCTATATAGACATATCCCCTTCCTCTCCATATTTCTTCGAAAGGGAAATATCTACATCGAAATGTCTCGGGAATTTTCACGTGGATACTACCTGTTTCAATCTCTCTCGACAAATCCACATTATATCAACATTGTTTACAAAGGCACCATTCAACATAGCCATAGAATTTTACTTCCTCATAGATACGTCCGTTAGTCATCTATGTAGATTTTACTTTTGCCTTGTATTTTTCTTGGCCTTACCAACTTGTGAAAGACCCGACTCATATTTCATATAAAGCTAAATACGGATGATCTAACTCCGCCACTCCTGTGGTATCCACGTGGATCGGTCGTGGATGAGGTCACCAGGCATCTGCCGCATAGGTAGCTCCCAGTCAGGTGTGTTGAGTAGATGTCTCGGTGGCGCAGTGGTTAGCGTTGCCAGCTACGGAACGGTAGGTCACGGGTTCAACTCCAGGTAAAGGTAAACAAAAAAATTGCTTTAATGTACTAGATGTTTAAACAGTAGACTAAGGAAGGGAGATTGAATAATTGGCTGAGCCAACTTAAGTTTATAGATTGAATAGTAATTTGAATATGAATTTAGATTTAAATGCTCTGCCAAGGCCTTAAGGAGTAGAGAGACACGCAAATGTAAACACTTCGGATCCCTTCAACTGCTGCCAACGTATGGAACATTGCATCGGAATGTAAACAAACTGTAGAAACATTTTTATTATTAATAATTGTTAAGGTTTGACTTTTCGTATTGTGGACATGTATTGCTTTATAATATTTTTATCTGAAGACCAATAAAGTCTAAAATTAACCTTAGTCTTTCATGTTTGCTTTCCTGTGTATTTTTTTTTTGTTTTTCTTTTTTAATTTTTCGATTCGCCATGCTGAATTTTCGGTCTCTTTCATTCCAATCCAGCTAGAGGCGTGTTGCATTGACGGAGATTTGAAATAATGTGCTATACATCAGGTAACTGATTATGATTATTATCATAACCTTATGGTAAGCGAGGATCGGCGTGCAAACCTAAGGAGGGGTTGGGGGGTCCTTGCTATGGTTTTGCTTCATGTCTTATTTGATCATGATTAGCAATTTTATAGGGGACCTCGTAACCTCCTAGGTTTAGTGCATCCGAAGAGAGAAGTCAACGCGCTTTATTTCTTTTAAATTTGTGTTGCTTGAAATGGTGTAATAATAATTTGTGTGGATTTGTCTGTTGTATATGTTTTATCACTGATGTTACAAATAAATTGCATTAATTAAATATGTTCAATGAATTCAGTATTCGTACCATGCCTTATCTAATCTAACATAGCCGAAGTGAAGTGAGCACTGCATCGTCTTGTGTTTATGAATGAGAGGTTTCAATTTTACAAAGAATTTAAATCAAATTTTGAACTATTTTAATTTGAACATGCAAGCGAATCAGTCAAAATGATTAGGAATGTTTAAGTAATGTCTGGTAACGAGAGTTAATTTGTGTTAAATAAGGTTGTGTCGGTTTGCCTCAATCTCCTTAATTTATTGTAGTCTCTGATATTGTAGGTTTGCCTCAAAGTATTAACGCTATGGAAAGAATTAGCTGCTATGTTACTATGGCTAAAGTGTGGTAATTGCGTGGGAAATAATTGAAGTTGGGATCCACAGATATGAGCAAAGTGAGGCACTCGCGTTGAGATCTAATTTACACTCATTCTAAGCTAATGCATTTATGTTAACTTTCAGAAAGTGATAGGGAGCAAATGGAGCAATGTTGTTTGGATTTTATTGTGTTCAAGGAGATTCAAGAGAATAATGGAAGTGTTAGAGAAGAAAAGGAAATTCATGTTTGTTAGTAAAGTTTTCATTTGATGTTCGTATAGTCAGGTGTAGTTGAAGTGAAGTATTAGTGTGTGGTATTGTGGAAATTAATAAGAATCATTGGATTGTGAAAGGGCAACTTTATTAAATGAAAAAAAAAATCCTCGTGAGAAATGATGTTCTTGATTATCTCTCACTGTTACCCGCCACTGTATTGACCCCTGTCTTCAGTTCCTGCAATAAAGAAGTAATATTAGTTGTATATCAAAAACAGCAATTTATCACGGCTCACTTACTATTCTGAAGTCTTCCTTTTCTTCTCTGGTGTCTCCATTGTGCTTTCTTGTTCTTCCTTGAATTGGATGGTATCCATCCTGCATTGCTCTTGTAGCTCTCGGTCCACTCCTGAAAGTTCATACAAGGTAGCAATTAGCCCTGGATTTGTTCAAATAAAAGCTAGGAGGAAATGTCCATAGTGTTAATTGCCTGACCTTGCCCATGGCTATGAATCCTGACTTCATTCTTTCTGTCTTTTGAAATTACTCCACTCTGCCCATAAAAACAGAAGGATGCTGGTGTCTTCTGAGAGATGAGGCTGTTCAGTTCCTCCACATGTTCAGGATCCATGTCATTGTATGTGGCCGGCATAAAGATGAAATACTTTTGCGAGCCCATTTTGACATGACAGATTAAATTCATCGGTTTCCAGGTTTTGCCCTCTCTTGTGATGTCATACAACGACTCTTTTTGTGACCATTTAAATGGGGTGAACAACACCCCTATGGGCAAGCTATTAATGGATTTTTTTGACGCATATGCATCGAATTTTTCAGCTAGCATGTCAAACACTGATTTCTGCAGAAAAAGTTTCATACAAATGTTTAAGTAAAAGTTACTTATGGATTTAAGGGGAAAAGTTGGACAAGTCGAATAAGTGAATTATTTTGAAAAGGCTAGCACTGTTAGAAAAAATCCTGGGATTTCATGGAGGAACACTCGTGAAACGTATTGCCAAAGTCCTTTGGGATTTCCCAAAGAACTCTGTAGATTTCACGTGTCAAGTTTAGCTTTGAAA
>NW_026267198.1:1078672-1084219 GCF_000697945.3 Frankliniella occidentalis
GTAACAGGCTTCGCGATATCTCACGAAACACTGTTACGCTGCGACGCGCCTGGCATACATCTACCTAGGCCTGCGGCGCTGACACCCGAGTCGGGCCAAAGTCGAGAGTAGGCACTCGGCCCCAAAAGTCACAAATTTTGATCTTCGGGGTTTTATCTTTACGAGTTACCCTACCGGAGACCAACATATATCTGAGAAAAAACATAGAAATGTTTTTCAGTCATTTTCGTGTAGGAGACTCCCTCTGGTGCCTAAACGGTTAAAGATAGAGCCAAATGGACGAAATTTTCGCCCAAAGGGCTCTACTTTGATGAGTTACCCCTTAGGACACATAAAAAAAATATTTTTAACGAAACTTTTTGATCGTCACTGGAGTAATAGGCTTCGCTATCGCTCAGCCAATAATTTTAGCACACTCATGTAACTTGTAGTTTGTCCTTTAGATGTCAATATGACGCAGTCGTGAGTTTGTTGTTGTTTGGGGTAGCAGACGACCTCTCCGCCTGGCTCGACAAAAGAAACTTTTGTTCTCCCCCTATTTACACTGCTACCAACACGCACATTATTTCATCTGGACATGGCAGATGTTGTAAGCGAGGAACAAAAAAAATCCTACAAAACGGCATTCGTTTAGGCGTTGGTCGTCTGCTCTCAGCCAGTCGACGTCAAGTCAGAATGAAGTAGAATAGGGTATTCCGCTGCAAGCCAACCGGAACCTAAAGAAGAAAAACATGACTGCTAGAACTGTTTCTCTCTGCGTGCTCATTGGCTGACCGCCACACCGACGCCATCGTTGACCAATCAGCGTTCAGGAGGAAACAGATCGGGCAGTACTGCTTTTCTTCTTCAGGTTCCGGGTTGGCTTGCGGTGGAATACCCTATCGTAATAGTTCGACTCGGGACGCGGTCGCGGTGTTACCAGTGCTGCATTTCATTTCTCATCCGGCTGTCAAGTCAAGCAGACGACAAATGGGGAAACCGTCGAGAATGCATTTCGGATAGATCGTGAGTAGTTCAACTGGAATCATGTCATTTTCTTTCACTAGAATGTCATCTTCTATGTGACGTTTAAGTTTAAACTGGGTGGGACATCAATTTTAGGCCCTCGCCTCCATTCAATCGGGTACAGATGGCTTTTACCTATGTATTTGGCTTTACTACCGAGAACACTTGCTTCTGGAGGTGCAGTCAAATCAGTTATTAAGCTAGATAAACTCCTGTATATGAAACTGTACCAGCCCCTCCCACTCCAAATTAATATCCTCATTTCTCACAGGTGGGTCATCGCTGTGCTACATTTCAACTTGGGCTGCGTCGGTTATTTTCCTTATGAAGACTGCCAGACATTCGTCATCGGAGGAAAATGATCATTTTGCATTCACTAACAAAAATGTGCAAAGTAGCCTTGGTGGTAAACCTAATTTCAATACTGCATAATATGCTTCGCTAATCGCTCAGCCACCAAATGTATACAGAGAGTAACCTTACAATCCATTCAGGTTTGTGAGGTTACTCGCATTCTCACTCCACGTGTATGGATTTATTTCATGCAACGGATACAATAACTGCAGTGGTGATTGTGTAATGGCATATTTGCAATAGAAATAAGGAGAAGCAGTTACCAATTACTGTTGAATATATTGAAAATTAAATACCTATTATTGCTGTACATATTGATAATGAAGTATTTGTCTTGGCTAGTGCTTGGGCCTGCTATGACTCTAAGCTAGAGTTCCTTCAAGCACTGTAAGAAGAAGAAAAGGCTCATTTCAATGGGGGAGGTGACTTATGGACTATCATTACATGTAAGACTTGTGGAAATAGATTTGTACTTACTGTGCAGCATCGCAATTATGATCCACAGGATGAAGGGCCACCAACTATCCAAGTAAAGAGGCACGATCAAGTGCATTGCGAGTAGGACAATTGAAATAAGCATGAAAGCCACTGCCACTAGTAGTACTCTGTCAATAGAAAAATGTGTTAATGCCATGTATAAAACGATTCTGTGCAGTATTTTTAGTGAAATAATTGTCAGATAGCACTGAAGGGTGGAGTTGTTAATTGCAGGGCTGGAAAATCGGAATTAAATTAATCGAAAAGGAGCGATACTGCATAGTTCCGTTCCATCGGAACTATTCCACGGAACAAAACGTTAAGGAACGGAACTTATGAAAGAACAAAACCTCAGCGAACAAAACTGAGAAAAACTCGCAGGAGTAAAACTGCGTTTCGATTCGATCATTTTTGTTGGTATGAGTAAAACATAGTTCCTTTCCTTTGGTGACGTCATTGGAAGAACAAAACGTATTGGTCCCTCGGGGATAGTGCCTACTGTGACCTGTCGCATTCGCGTGTGTGTGTGCTCCTGCGTCCAGGCTTCTACGTGCTTTTGTGTTTGTGCGTGTGCGCGCGAGTATCTGTGTGCGTGTGCGTGCATGTGTGCACGCGCGTGACACGCACGCACACAACACGCACGCATCTGCGCACGCAAGTGACACGCACGGATCTGCGCACGCGCGTGACACGCACGCAACACGCATCTGCGCACGCACGTGACACGCATCTGCGCATGCACGACGCGACACGCACGTGACACACACGGATCTGCGCACGCACGCAACACGCACGCATCTGCGCACGCAATTGACACGCACGCGACACGCACGCGACACGCACACGTTACGTACGCATCTGCGCCCACACGACACGCACGTGACACGCACGCGATACGCACGCGATACGCACGCATCTGGCCTCGCACGTGTATGCATGTGTGTCTGCGTTCATGCAGGCGCGTGTGTGTTGGGGAGGGGGTAGAGTACCGTGACGTCATACTGACGCCCCCCCCCCCTCTTCCCTCTCTTGCTGTTGTTCGCCGGCAAGTGACTAGGAACTAAACGTTTTAATCCTCTAATCACGTGGCCAATAAGGAGTGAATTTATTCTCGCCAAATGAATAATTCCGAACGAAAGTTTTGTTCTTTTGGTTTAGTTCCGTTCCGAATGAAACTGTTTGCAAAAATTGTCGGTTTTGTTCCGTTCCGAACGAAACGAAACCGAAAGAACGAAACTTTTTGTTCCGAACAAAAAGGAGTAAAACCAATAATTTAATTCCGATTTTCCAGCCCTGGTTAATTGAACCAAATCCAATCCTTCTCCTTACTACGATATCGGCTGGCAGTAAATATTGTTGTCATATGACGCAAGAGAATGAAAACAAATTTTGATAGTTTTGAACTATTATCTTAAAGGCAACAGTTTCTTAATGTAAATTCCCAAAACTGGTCTGTACAAACATGCACAGCAATACCAAGTGAACAGAACAAGTCTGAGTGATGTCATAGGACGTCAAGGGGGTCAATTTTGACGTCAGAATGGGGTCAAAAGGATGTCGAAATGCCCCCCATGATGTCAAATAACATCACTCACATTTTTTGATCACTTGGATAGCCTCCTTCAACACGACTTTGGATGCATGCTTGTGATGTAACCTTTACGGTACACAGCACACATAATAACATATTTTAACGTGAATTAACTTCAGAACTGACTGTATTCATGAAAAAGAGTCAGTTTCAACAGAATTCAGACCTATTCGCGTCAAATGTTATTACACCCTATAAAAACGTGCTACTATCGGCGACGTCCAGCCGGACGTCAAAGGCATTTCATATATCGCGCAATTGTGTGTGATTTTCTGTGTGAGCTATTCCCCGGTTTACTTTCTGTGGGAACGCCATTCCGCTTGCTTATCGATAAATCAATTTATTACACTACAGCACTACAAAATTGGCACTGCGACTGCGGACGACTTATTGCCGGACCAGAGCTAGACACCAGCGGAATATAGCGGTTATCAGATCAAGGCAGTAATCCTAGAAAGTAAATAAATGATACAAGTTCTATTGGCACACATGAAAGGAAAGAAAAAATCTGATGACTACCTGCTGGTGAATTCTTAGGTAGAGAGGAATTAAAAGGTAGAGGTGAGTTCTCATTTAGCACAGAGTTTTCCAGTGTTTCCTTTGGTCCTTCATCTGAGCTGTCAGCTGGTTCAGGTTGTGCTATCAAGTTAGCCCTAATATCCCCCGTTGCCTGGGCAGGTGTTTCCTCACTGACTAATATAACAGGAGTTTCTTAACTGCTGGCACCTGTATCAGCAACATCAACCTTGGAAGGCTAAAAAACAGGGAGAGGAAAAGACATAAACATATATATCCAACCTTAGAAGTAAATAAAAAAGAAAAATAGTTTGAACACATAGACCTATTACGGTCATTTTAGTTCCGCTGTCCTTCATATTAGCATCAATTATAGCTTTGATTCTTTGTTGCGATGATGAATGGATTAATCTATTGTGCTCTCTTTTACACTGAAACAATTAGAAAAGAGATCAGATAGAAATTCTGACTAACTACATAAACTTCATGACAATCAAATGATTGGAACACACAAAACAAATACCTTGATTCTTTCCACTGTCTCTTGTGTACTTCCTACTTCCTTCTTTGTAGCATCACACAAAGATGACATTATCTTCCTCTGATGTTTAGTAGGGGTAGAGTTTGACTGAGGTGTGCCACTGTCACCTTTGAATGGGCTGGGCGCCACATCCCATGTAGTTGTAGACACAACGGCATAGTCTAGTGGTCTTGTATTTCTCATCACCTAAAAAACATAATTATGATTAGTAAGCATCAAAAAAACAAGGTTGAATATTAACTCTTTTTCTTGCCATGTACTGAAAGGAGTGATGTCATTAGAACACAATTTGTTCAGTTTTGTTTGAACAAGCAAAATAAAAACTAAAGTAGTAGGCAAACAGATACGCTGTATTGTGCTTAGTGTGGAGGCTTCAGTCGCATCAGCTACATTGATACGACGTAGTTGCACTACATTACGCATATGACGTTCTGGACGTGTATGTTATAAGAACCAGTGACAGTGTTCCACGCTACTCGGTCAAGTCGCCACCACCGCGACGGTTGACGTCGTATCTACGTGGCAGTGTGACATCGTGTCATCCGATGTATTGTTGTACGCATGACATTGCCGTGTAACGTTGCGACACGCTAGTTTAGCGGGTTTTGAGACCATTACGTGGCAACGTCTGTGTGAGGTAGCTGGCTCACATGATGTACATGTGAGTCTGATTGTTTTACCAACGATACAAGTAAAGGCACCCCGCGCTGGATCATCAGGTCACCTCTACCGCGATGCTCCACGGCGGGCCGCTCGGCGCAGAGCGAGCGCAGGATGTCACTGAATCTGGTATCGCGTCGTCGCCGCCTTCATAAAAACAGCTGGCAATAATAGACCATTCTGGTAAACCGAAAAGAAAGAAGAAGAGACGGAAGAAGCAAAGCGTTCTATGAGAAATGTACGGTGCGCTTTGGAACCGCTTGAACGTAATCCATCGTAAACTACATATTCTGCGTCGCCTGACTGTGAGAACTATTGTCATTAACTCTCAGACGAATTTAGACATCAGACAAGTCACGTTTAACCGTTTGATACGCCCGTGGAACCGACGCGCCACCGTATA
>NW_026267198.1:1084269-1084876 GCF_000697945.3 Frankliniella occidentalis
CGTACAGTAGGGAAAAGTTGGACAAGTCGAATAAGTGAATTATTTTGAAAAGGCTAGCACTGTTAGAAAAAATCCTGGGATTTCATGGAGGAACACTCGTGAAACGTATTGCCAAAGTCCTTTGGGATTTCCCAAAGAACTCTGTAGATTTCACGTGTCAAGTTTAGCTTTGAAACATATAGATGAATGAAAACTTCCACCTTCAACATCTGTTTTAGTACACAAAAACTAAGAATGGAGTCCTCTGGGAATTTATAATAGTGGTGGAAAGTTAATTTTCTCAGTGGCAATAGACTCTAGTCAATGAAGCTTTAGAAGAAATCTGACATCACATTGCACGAACAGAGATCAAGACTTTACACAAGACACTTACCTTTGGAGGCATGGTGATGGTGCAGAGCAGCAACACAGAAGATTCACGCAAGAACACTCAACAGCAACTGAATCTTAGAATGGGGTGGGATGTCCTTTTATAGGTGGCTGGAACCAGTGTTGAACATGGTTGCAACTTTATGAATGGGATTATTTCAAAATGTGGGAAATTAATTTAAGTTATACAAAGGTTTTGATGCAATATTATCCTACCTAATTTTCAACTATAAATTAT
>NW_026267198.1:1084926-1085445 GCF_000697945.3 Frankliniella occidentalis
CTCACGAAACACTGTTACGCTGCGACGCGCCTGGCATACATCTACCTTGGCCTGCGGCGCTGACACCCGAGTCGGGTAGTGCGAAAATGTACACAAAGATACGGGCCTCCGGCCCGTCAGCTTCCCGTCACTTCGACTTAGCATGCAGGGTTGTACATTTTTTCGCTCATTTTTGTCAAAAACACCCTCTAACGCCGCAACGGTTTGAGCTAGAGCAAAACGTTGAAAATTTCCGCCCGTAGGGCTCTTCTTTGATGACTTACCCTTTTGGAAAGCATTAAAAAAAATATTTTCAATAAACGTCATTTTTGGGACCCGTTGTTTTTGATTTTTCGAAAATCCAAATTTTGAGCTAGAATGCTCATCTTTGAACTCGATCTGTCTTTTTATAACACAAAACGACCCTGAAAATCCCAGGTCGCTAGCACGTAAGCGAAGTTGGCCAACCAGTTGGCCAACCAACCCATCCAACCTTACACGGAATCGACTTTCGACGATTTTTTTATATTTTTATTTTTT
>NW_026267198.1:1085495-1093757 GCF_000697945.3 Frankliniella occidentalis
GTTTATCTTCATTAGGACAATGGAATGGGCTCAGAGGTCTGGGTGTGTTGAAGTTTTAGATGTTCATCCATCATTGCTGTATAAACACTTTTGGTTTTGTGATTGTCATTTTGACAATGACCAGTATGTGGATCCTAATAAGAGGAAGCGAACGAAGTGGAAGGCTGTCCCGATGTTTGTTAAAGATTGTGCATTGACATATGACCAGTTAATTGGGTACTGTTTAAAGTTCAATATTGGAAATGAGGTGAGTTTCTTATTATATTTGAAGGGAGTAGTATAAGCTTACCTAAGTTTAATTGTTGTTATCTGGAACATTTTTGGAATATCTGGGATGTGTTTAATCCTAATAATTTAATGAAGGTACTTGATAAATTAAAAGGAGTCAATGAAGATACGGACACTGCTTCTGAAGAGGAAACTGTATCTGTAAGTGTATTTTTACAACTGCAATTATTTTCATAGTAATGGAATGTGTTATGGATATATACTTCTTTATTATTAGATTGAATGCAATAGAAGCACCATGAACTTGGATGATGTAGTGCCCAATAAGAGAGCAAGGTTTGACATTATAACTGCTCCATCAAATGTTGTTGTTCATGATCATGGGTACTATGGTACAATGGTTCATGATCATACGAGTGTTGATTCTGATACTGACACTGCATCATCAGAGGAAGACATTATGTTGGTATGTAATGTATTAGTGGTTATTGCATGATATGAGTGTCTACGTTGGTGTTATTGCTCTGATTTATTTTATCTTTGTATTTTTAATTTTTATGTAGGTATGCGGTAATGGTTCAGAAACTGAAAATGATCACATACCATTTTCAGTATTTCCTGATGAAGTTGTTGTTAGCAGTGTGCATGTATGTAATTTATTTAATAATATTATTTTCAAGTTTGGAGCACACATAGTTTACTGGGATTATTTTTGACTCATTTTTTTTTTACATTTATATTTTAGTCTCATGAAGATCCATGTTTGAATACTTCACAGAGGATAAAGAAGAGGTGTTTTGTCTTAAATTGTGATCATAATAATACTGATTCACATATGTATTCTTTTCCTAAAGTGTGGAGAATTTTAAATGGTCAAAGAATGTTGGATGAATTTAATCGGTTTTTGTGTGTACAAATATTTATGCATTAAGAATGTAATTGAATAATACTAGGCAGTTGTGACTAATACATGTTTTGTGCAGGTGCATATCGTGGATGAAGGCTTGTGGTAATAAGAATTTGAAAAATGTTGAAGACATGTATAAGTTTTGGGTATGTGAAAACCATTTTGAACATGGTGATTTTCAGAGCTGTATGAGGAAGAAGCTGAGGCCCAGTGCAGTTCCTGTTTTAAATCTTCCACCCAAATTAACAGATTCTGACATTGTTTTATTTTTGTCTGAACATGCTGTAGAACATGGCACACAACATAATGGTAATTATAGTAATGAATACAAATTATGGGTTCCCGGTATATGCAAATTTTTATTTTAGACATACCTTTAGTACCAATTAAATCATCAGCAGGCTGGATATTTTATGGATTTGACTGAAAAGTTTTTAAAATTATGCTGTAATTTTTAATTTTAACAGTAGTTTGTTTAAGTCTTTCTAAAATTGTATCTGTGAATTACAAATTAGATTGATTTTGTGTGTCTTGAAGTGGTTTAATATTGTGTAATGAGTGTGTAGTCATTTGTAATTGAAAAAATGTTTCTTTTTGTTTTGTTTTAGATGACCAAAACAACACTGATATTTTAAGTAGACTGCATCCTCCAAAAGCTAGAGAGGCTGCAATGAAATTTGAGAAAGAAATGAAAGACCTGGACTGGCATACATGTGACATCTGTTTTGAGAAATTTTTGCACAGACCGACTTTGAATAGAAATAAAACTCATAGATCAAGAAAATCGTGTTGGAAATTTTGTCAAGGTAATTTGATGCATCCAGGTGAAGTTCCTCCTGAGCTTCAAGATTTGTCTTTTGTGGAAGAGCAATTGATTGCCCGTATTCATCCAGTCTTAAGTGTGTATAAGTTGAAGGGTTGTCAGTACGGATATTCAGGTAATGTCATCAATTTTGCTCAAGATGTTAGTCATTTTGCAAGTCAGCTGCCACACCGTATTGAGGACATTTCATCAATAATAACTGTGAAATTTGAAACTTCTCATGGTGATGTTATTGATTTTCGAGTAAGAGCTAAGAAAGTTTTGAATGCTTTAAAGTGGTTGAAAGCTAATAACAAGCACTATGAGCATATAGAAATTTCATCTGAAAATCTTAATCTTTTACCTGAAGATGGCAATGTACTTGAACAAATTTCTACTATGGACATTGATAGGAGTAATGATGTTGATGAAGACAATGGTGACATTGAACAAGATTTGAATGAAGAATGTAGAAATGTTAGTAACATTCAAAATTTTGAAACTTCAGGAGTTTTATCTAATACAATTGAGAATCAGGATAATCAAGTTGAATCATCATTCAATTGGCCTGTCTTAAGCAGTGAACCAGTGAATGAATTTAATTCATCGTTTGTGATGTGTGCTTTTCCTACACTATTTCCATATGGCAACTGTGATTTACATGAAGAAGGTCGTAGCTTGAAAGTAAAGCTTCATGAATACATGAAACATTTCATGAATTTTCATGATCAAAGATTTGCTCAACATAAAACTTTTAGGTTCTTTGCCTTCAATATGTGGATGCGTCACAGTGCTATTGCTGATGGTAATGTGTATGTGAAGAAAAACAATGATATAGCACAAATGAATGTTAGTGATATGAATCAGTTTATTCAAGAAAATCCATCTGAATTACATAAACTTATGTTTATTGGTTCTAATTTAAGAGGTTCCAAACCCTTTTGGAAGAGCCGCTGTGGGGAGTTGAAATCTATGGTGGAGCAGCTTGGTCTGCCTACAATATTTTTGACTTTAAGTGCTGCTGATTTATATTGGCCAGATTTGTTTAGGTTGTTGTCTGACAAAAATTTAGAATCCATTTCTATGTTTGAAAGGCGCAAATTACTACAAAATAATCCTTTGGTGGTTGACACATTTTTTAAATACCGCATAGAATGTTATATTGAAAATGTAAGGACATCTGATGTGTTAATGTGAATGTAAAAGTTAAAGTTAGAGCTGACGTTTCTTAATTTTTTTAATATTTTTTTTTTTTCTAGGTGTTAAAACCTGTGTATGATGTTGAAGACATGTGGTATAGGATTGAGTATCAACACAGGTATAATAGCTGCATTTCATTTTAATATGAAGGGGTTTTCTCAACTTGGGGAATGTTCGAATTAATTTTTAAACAAACTGAAATTTGTAATTAGGTAACAGTCTTGTTACTGATGCGTTTGTTTTATTGATTTGCAGAGGTTCACCGCATTTACATGGATTATTTTGGTTAAAAGGAGCCCCAGATGTTTCAAAATATCAAAGTATGAATCTTTCAGAGAAAGAAGAAGTACTGAAGTACTATGAAAATCTAGCAACTGCTGTTATACCTGACAACAATTGTGTATATCCTGAGCAGCACCCAGCTGAAATTTTTTTCAAAGATATTATTGATGATAATATTGATCTTTCCCAAGTTCTAAAAAAGATGCAGTTCCATACAAAATGTCGAAAGGGTTATTGCTTAAGGCAAAATAGAAGAACTAAAAAATTGGAGTGTCGTTTTAAATTTCCAATGGATATAAATGATCATGCTGAGATTCGTATAGTAGAAGATTCTGCTGAAATTGAATTCATACCTCAGAGGAATCACCCACATTTGAATAAATTTAATCCATTTATAATCCAGTCCTGGCGTGCCAACATTGACATGGCACCTGTTTTATCTAAGAGAGCTATTCTTGATTACATAGCAAAGTACATATCCAAAAGTGAAGTACATTCAGTAGCACTAGCAGATATTTGTAAATCAGTTTTTAATTCAGTACCAGGTCATGACAATGCAAAAAGAGCTATTTTCAAAATTTTAATTAAGAACTGTGTTGAACGTGATGTTTCTGCCCAAGAAGTTTGCCACATTCTTATGGGTCACAAGCTACATTCAGCTGGTGGCCGTGATTTTGTTGTGGTTAATACAACTGAGTCGGATTGGATTCCCTTGGAACACAATGAAAATGTGAAAGTTGGAAGAAGCATCTTACAGAAGTATTGTGAACGTCCTGATCATCTTCAACATTTAACATTGTGGAATGCAGCAAAATTCTACAATTGTACTGCTTGGAAGAAACTGAAAAAAAAAAGTAATGTTGTTAGAGTATTTCCTAGATTAAATTTATGTGATGATGAGCAGAAAAATGAAGGTTTTTATCGACAGAAGGTGTTACTATATTCAGAGTGGAGAAGTGAAGGAGATTTTAACCTTGTAAATTCCTCATGGAAAATATTGTATGAGTCTATTAATATTAACAGGAATGTAGTTGATTTAGGTGTTGTATCAGCACCTGATGAAGATTTTGTTGAAGAAGATGCTGAAAATACAGCTTGTAGCAATGAAGACTGGATGATTGCATCAAGATTGACTAATAACCAAAGCACAATTGAAAATGTTGAGTTGGGAAGGAGGGAAACTGATATTAATTATGATTGGACCTTGGCTACTAAAAAATATGAACAGTATGGTGATTTGAAGTATTTTGAAACATTTATTGAAGATCAAAAGAAACAGGATAATAATTTACATATTGTAGAAGAAGAGTTACCTACTGTAGTTTTCAGTGAAGAACAAGAAAAAGTAAAAAGAATAATGGATGATCAAATACATGATATTCTTCATCCTGGTGAAAATAATTCAACACCTAAACGTATAATTGTACAGGGGAAAGCTGGTTCTGGGAAGAGTTTGTTGATTCGATATTTAACATCAAATTTAAGGAAACAATTTGGTGCTAATAGCTTCCTTTTACTAGGCCCAACAGGTGTTTCAGCAGTTAATATAGGTGGATCTACTGTGCATTCTACATTTATTATACCACCCAATCGCAGCAATTTTAAAAATCTGTCAGGAGAAAAAGCCAGATTATTTTGTGATATGTTCAAAAACATTAAATTTATCATCATAGATGAATATTCTATGTTAGGTTCTGCGATGATGGGTATGATTGACAAACGATGCCGAGAAGGATCTGGTATAGTAAATGAGCCATTTGGATCAATCAATATTTATTTATTTGGTGATATTCGTCAATTGCCACCTGTAAAGGATTCGGCCCTGTATTCCACCATCAAGCATAGTGATGTCAATTTTGAATTGAAGCAGCATGGGAAAAATGCATTTGATTCTTTTCAAGTTCATTTAGTTTTAAAAAAATGTTTTCGCCAAAATGATGAAACTTTTAAAAATTTATTAGACCGTGTTAGCAATGCTTCAGTTACAAAAGAGGATTTTTCAATGCTTCGTAGAAGATTTTCAACCAATTTGTCATTGCAAGAGAAAAATCAATTTAGTGATGCCATTCGTTTATTTTCCAAAACTGAGTTAGTTGACGAACATAATTTGAAAAAACTTCAAGAGTTGAAAGATTGTGATGGTAATCTTGTTCCAATTGCTCGCATCCCTGCAAACAATAATGGAAAAGCATCTAAAATTCAAGAGGCAGAAGGCTTACAAAATATTTTATATTTAGGAAAAGGTACAAGAGTTATGTTAAAAACAAATTTATGGACAGAGAAAGGTACACACTCATGGTGAATTATTTTTTGAGTTTAAGTGTTTTTAATTGAAATTTGTGGTAATGTTTAAAATTATTCTAAAGGTTTAGTTAATGGAGCTGTAGGCATTGTTGAGGACATTCTATACAAAGATGGTTCTCAACCACCAATGAACATGCCTTCTATTATTATGATTAAATTTGACAAGTATGAGGGACCTGGAATTGGACCAAATAATGTTGTGCCCATTAGAGCAGTAACAAGATCATGGTCAAGTAGTTCTGGTGTTTGTTCAAGACAACAATTTCCTCTGGTTGCAGCTTACGCATGTTCCATTCATAAATCTCAGGGATTAACATTAGATAAGGTATGGATATTAATCTTATGTGATATTGTTTTAATTTTAATAATACAAGAATTTTATTATTTGTTTTATCTTGCTCGTAGGCTGTTGTTGACATTGGAAGAAGAGAATTTGCTTTGGGTCTCACATATGTTGGTTTGTCTCGTGTGAAAAGCATAAAAGGACTAATTTTAGTGCCTTTCACATATGAAAGAATTTCAACAGCAATTAGTAACAGGCCAGAGTTGGTTCAAAGGAACTTACTTGAAAGATTGTGTGAGTAATTGAATTCATATTGTTGTTGAAATTTACTTTAGTTTTCTTAGTATGTGGTATGTGTTTTTGTGTTGAACAGTCACTGAAGACAACTGAATGAGGAGCAAGGATGTTGTGAAGTAAGTATTTCCATTATTTTTATTCTGATAATTGTAATAAAATAAATTTACAATGATACCAGGATAAGGGTGACTTTGCTTTTTATGTTAATTCTTTGTTTACCTTAACCAATTCATTAATCTAGGTTAGGTTCTATGGCTTTTCAAGTCGTGTATGAGAACCTTCGTGAGGCATTTCAGTGTCTTACTGTCAGATAATCATCATCAAGATAAAATAATTTTCATTAATCGCCCGGAGGGCATTAAGCTCAGCCTTAAGTCTACGACTTCAACTAGTATAAAACCAAACAAAAAAATATTTTTCGATTTTGAAAAGAAAATATTTTGAGGATGGCTGGTGGATATGTAGTGGATAATCGAGTGGATGCATCCATATCGAATCACGGAGGAATCCACTTCCGTTTTCCCGTGGATGATCGACTCGATGGTCTTTATCGAATCCACGGTTGACGCCCACGTCTTATCGATATCGATTCGATGGAACTGTTCCCATGGGGCACACCTTACAGATTTATTATTATAAAAAACACATTTGAAGTAAATGGATGTACCTGTTTCCAGGCTCACATGATAGGCATGGGTTCCATCTCCAGCATGGTAATAATGAGTGTTTGGACGATATCCGTTTTCCCGTATAAGACGCATTATTCATTCAATAGGCGTTCGAAGACAATTACATTAACAGGCGTAAACAAAACATTTAAATTGTGATATCTCTAATGAACGACGAACATCAGCACTCAGCACCTAACCTCTTCAGTATGACCTTTGGTGAATGACTGTTCAATTCAATTAGGTTATGAATGTGTAGGATATAAACTTGCAGAATAATGAAAGCTAAGTCCGTATCTTTCGCACTATGGAGAAGGCCGAACTCAGGTGGTCCTCGACTGGTTGTTGATTTGACTGAAATAACGGACAGGTCCTCGCGGTTGCACAAGAGTAAGGAGTCAACACAACACCAACATCGAAAAGCAAAAACAGCTGTGGATGTGCTTTTGTTCGCCTCTAAAGAATACACTCTGTTTCACGAAGTAATGGATAAACAACTTATTATACAACCGGGACCGATGTGTCCTGTTTAAGTGCACTGCAAGACTGTTTCAAGGAGCTCCCGGGAACGCAGTTAAGTGTCTGTAAGGTTGACTGCTTGACGCATATGACGTCACCCAGCATCCCAGCGATATAGTGCGACCAGCCAAAGGTCTGGAAAAGACCGCCTCCCCGCCGGCGGGGCTCGCCGGGAGCCCCCTCCACGTCGCCCGCTCGGCCAAATGTCCAAATGGAACCCGAACCACTGCTCGGGCCTGTTCGGGCGGTGCTGGGTCGCTCCCGAGCCGAGCGGGCGACGTAGGCAAGACGTAGGGGGGCGCCCCGCGAGCGCCGCTGGCGGGGAGGCAGCGGCGTACGGTAACAATGTTCCAGACCTTTGGCTAGTCGCACTATACTTCCGACTTCGTGTACACTTCTCCCTTCAGGCCCGCACTACACCCCTTGCCTGGCTCGGCATCGGCTGGCCAGCGCTTCGCTCGCCCCGCTTCGGGCCCCGCTTCGGCTCGGGCCCGCCGAGGCACCTCAACTTAAAAAAAAAACAAGAAGAAAAACAGGGCATCAAACATGTTTGATACAAATGGAGAAACCGCGTTCTTTACATATGCTTGGTATGGTGTAATTTAGATCTGGTGTAAAGGTTAAAGTGTTGAAATAATGACTATCTCTATCAAGATCTATCAAGAAATTCAAACAGAACTGAACACCCGCCACAAATTGTGCTGCGCTCTATTGGCGCTGAAGTAGAACTACGGCTGCGGCCACGCTCTCCGCTGTAGTTCGCTCTTTAGTC
>NW_026267198.1:1093807-1094136 GCF_000697945.3 Frankliniella occidentalis
ACACAAAACGACCCTGAAAATCCCAGGTCGCTAGCTCAATGTAGCATTCCGGTAATGCTGAAAAGCAGAAGAATGCGGGGAAGAAGAAACCGGAAATCGCTATGCTTTAACATGGTGACTTCCGTTTTTTTGTTTCCTGCATTCTTCTGCATTTCAACGTTACCGGAATGCTTTATTCGTTTTCGAGTTATCGTGCGGACAGACAGACAGACGTGCAGACAGACAGAAAGACAAAGTTTTTTTCGACCAGACGGAGTTATAGGCTTCGCTAATCGCTCAGCCAACAAAGCGGGACTAGGTCAAACATCATTCTGAAACCTACTACGCGG
>NW_026267198.1:1094186-1096525 GCF_000697945.3 Frankliniella occidentalis
TACAGTGTAATCAATATCGGGAAAAGGAGGTGGTGTTGCTGTGGCAGCCTCCTGGTTATCATCCTTCTTGTTCTGGTAAGTGGCCACTTTACTCTAAGTCTAAATATTGACCCAAATAATGACCCATTCGTTGCCTAAGTGCTAATGTTGATTACTGCAACAGTGTAACCCCAGTGAGAAATTTTTTCAGACGACATCGTTTTGAAATCGTTTTTCACCACGTTACGACGTTAAAGTAGGCCTGAAATCGACGGCTTTTTGACAGTCTATCACGTTTCGATGTCGTTTCGACGTTGAACTGTCAAAAAGGCGTCGATTTCAGGCCCATTTTTATGTCGTAGCGACGTGAAATACGATGAAGACGATGACGTCGAAAAAGTTTGTCACTGGGACGTTTCCAAATGCAACACTGATAAAGAAAGTGTTGCACCATTCGACGCACGACTTATCGTCAGTGCAAGTTATGCAGGGGGGGAGGCGAGGGGATGATCAGTCATGCGAAATGTGTACAATGATTTTACGGAAAGTGACTTTTTTGTGACTTTTTTGTGACTTTTTTGTGACTTTTTTGTGACTTTTTGTGACTTTTTTGTGACTTTTTTGTGACTTTTTGTGACTTTTTTGTGACTTTTTTTGGGGGTTGTACAATGATTTTTCGAAGTGATCCCCCCCTCGGGGGGAGGGGCACTTGTATATGTTCACCTTGTATGAACCTCGTGAATATATTTTTACCGAACATACCAAACGAGGGGTCGCCGACTCACCTCGGCAGTGTACGGAGTAGTATAGTAATATGCGTTATTAAGGCACGTTTTAAGATACTTTTTGTTATTGCTGAGCTAAACTTGAACTTGAAATTAAATTTTAACTTTAAATGCTTATTGCTGAGCATAACTTGAACTTGAAACTAAACCTTAACTTTGAATGCTCAGCTCTGTCAGGAAGCGCAAGGGGAGACCGCCCGGAAGACGGCGTGAAGTGAGGCGCCTGGCGTGAGACGTGGGATGTGAGGTGGACAGGCATGCCAACCAAAATCGCGAAAATATTTTAATTTTAGCGCGCCGCAGGCCAAGGTAGACGCACATTTAGCTAAGCTTCACACTGTTTTAACGTGCGTCTACCTTGTTAGAAGTTATCAGAAGGTATTATTTGGGTATTTCGGTGTATTTTTTGTAAAATTTTGGAGTTTTATGAAGTATTTTAAAGCTATTTGGAGACCCGTGTGCGGAGTATTATGCGAGGTGGCAACACCTCGATACAAAAATAAGGTTAAAGATAATTATAATTTAGTTGTACCAAACCTAAGGAGGGTGTTGATTCCTTCCC
Organism: Frankliniella occidentalis; assembly: GCF_000697945.3. Taxonomy (NCBI): domain Eukaryota; kingdom Metazoa; phylum Arthropoda; class Insecta; order Thysanoptera; family Thripidae; genus Frankliniella; species Frankliniella occidentalis. The sequence continues at coordinate 1,095,513 of NW_026267198.1, forward strand.
GAGGGAAATAGTTCGTACACCTCACCTTCCTCCGATATAGTCCGATATAGTCATAAATAAAGGCAAAGTGTAGCAAGATAGGCCCAAATACTAGACGCGAGTCGGTGAAACAATCGCGAAATACCCCTTGAATACTTCGAAATCCCACAAAATGCCCAAAAATAATCCGAAATAGGCGACAAATAACCGAAATGACAGGAGAAATACCAAGAAATAGCCCGTACGCTACGAACCCAAGTGATTTACCCTTCGTTTCTTTCTTCGTTATTCAGTGAACTGACAGCGTTGTCGGTCGAAGACTTTCCTTATCCTTATCGCCCGATCGGAAATGAATTGTACGCATTTTCGTTGCGTCACATTTTTTACCGAGGGTCTACACTGAAAAAAAAGAATCATTGTTCCAACGACCGTCGTGTTCTTGTGGCCGGGTTGTTGGTCCAAAGACACGATGTTGCTAACCCTATGACAGCCGGTAGTTGTGCCACCGACCATGTCGTTGAGCCACCAATCATGGTCGTTGGAATAGCATCCTATGTTTCTGAAGCCATTCCAAGAACAAAATGTTGTTGAAGGAGCAACTCATGTCGTTGGTACAATGATTCTTTTTTTTGCGTGTATCTGAGTTCGAATTAATTTGCCTTACGTTCGCTCCTGTGTACAAGACGTTCGCTGACGTACGTTCGGATATTCTGCCATAGAGTCGCCAAGATTCGCCTCTTTTCTCCACGGGTCCGTTCTAGTTCGATCGCGTGTGCGGGGAGCTCGTCAGCTGGCCACCGGAGTGTGATTGGTCCGCCCATGTGGGCGAACAGCTAACTTTTGAGTCGCTCACTTCTGTACGTTCACGCGCATTCGTCGCTTGGTCGAACTCACCACAAAACAAGCAGGCCCGCCCTTCCGCCAAACGGAGTTGGCAGCTCCACTTCACTGCGCCGGCAACTCCGTTCGGCAGGGGACGGGCCTGCTTGGCCTGCCCGCGGCGATGGTCGGGCCTTCGGTCCGACCATTTCAGT
>NW_026267198.1:1097659-1098996 GCF_000697945.3 Frankliniella occidentalis
GTTACATCCCTTTCTCGAGTTTTGGGGGCAAACTCAAAGATGACAGGTTTAAGCGGGCCGAAGGCCCGCTACACCATTCGGTCATGTTCTTCAGCAAATCGCGCGACAGAAATGGTCGGGCCGCAGGCCCGACCATCGCCGCCGGCAGGCCAAGCAGGCCCGGCCCCTGCCGAACGGAGTTGCCGGCAGAGCGAAGCGGAGCTGGCAACTTCGTTTGGCGGAAGGGCGGGCCTGCTTGTTTAATGCTATACTGCCTTTACTGCCATAGCCGACATCTTTTGCTCGAACTGGCTACTGAAAGCAGCACACATTTGCTTTAGAAGCCTGTCTGTTTCTTCTATGTCTTTTCCTAAAACCTTGACGTCTTCAGTGGATTTTTTTATGGCAGTCATCTGACTCTGGTAGAACAGCTTGCTCGCCTTCTCAAGATTCGGCTTTTCTATTTGTGATTGAACAATGCTCGAGCACTTTAACAGACAGTTCTGCCAGTCCCGAACAACTGAAAAATTCATTTTGTACTCATCGCTGTTAAAATTTGATATACCTTTTCTTAGGTCAGCGCCTTTCGCCTTGCTGCCGTTGAACCGATTTATCACAGTCAACGTTTGCTTTTCTGCGATGGCCAAATTGGCCCAGGCCATGTACCGGGTCAGAGTCAGCATTTATCTCAATTAGTTTTTTTATATGATCAGATAGTCTGGCTTCTTCGGTGAGAACTTTCTGTGTTTTGGGGGTTGTGCCTACCCCCAATTCCTCTCAATTCTGGACCTTCTCAAGTAAAATTTCTGTTTCAGCAGACTGGGACATGAAATCTTCAATCTTCATCATCATCGTCGAATAGATCTTCGCTTCGGTTGGAGTTAAGTGAAGCGCTCGTAGAAGGAAGGTCCAGATTACTCTTTGTGGCAGTTTTTTTTTTGATTCCTCACTTGATTTTACTTGCATGTCTCCTTCTATTTCATCAAGTCTGCATTTCTTCTCCTTCTTGGCCATTTTCTTTTTCTTCTTTTCTTTTTCAACCTTTACTTGCTTCCTCTTTCCAAGCAACTTTCTTTCCTGTAAGTTAACAAGCAGGCCCGCCCTGCCGCCAAACGAAGTTGCCAGCTTCGCTTCGCTGCGCCGGCAACTCCGTTCGGCAGGGGCCGGGCCTGCTTGGCCTGCCGGCGGCGATGGTCGGGCCTGCGGCCCGACCATTTCTTTCACGCGATTTGCGTAGAACATAATTAAATGATGTAACGGGCCGTCGGCCCGCAAGGCCGATCGTCCTTAAAATTTGCCCCGTAGAAACAAGAAAGGGATGTAACGGTGAAACACCGCGACTACAACCCACCCTTCTG
>NW_026267198.1:1099346-1102070 GCF_000697945.3 Frankliniella occidentalis
ACAGACACACACGAGGTCGTTTGCATAAGCCCGCTGAATAGCTTTTTCAAAGCAGAAGGGCGGGCTAAAAAACAATGTCATTAATAGTCTGTTGGACGACTTATATCGTCCATTAAAAATTTTTACATACCTGGTCAATCTCTCGATCCTCGGTTGGTCCCGGTTGGTCAGCAGAGTTCTTCTACGTAAACACGAAATGATTAGTAAATTTGAAACAAAGATTTACCTTATTAAAAAAACAATGCCGATTACTCACTTCGTGTGACAAGAGGAACACATTAGGTAACTGAAACAGAGAAATTTTGAAAATTAGTACTGCAACAAAATGCCAGCACACCATTGCCTAAGTCCGTGTAAAATTTACGTTTTCTTCGGCATCTTCGACTATTACCAGCTTGTCGTCCTCACTTTCACTGGAGATCTCTAGAACATCCTCTTCACTCATTTTGTAAAAGGCAGGACTAATCTGAAAACAAAAACCAACACAAAACAACTTTTTTAACCATTCCAGTCAATTTCGTTATTGTATTTTCGACAAAACGCCATCCAACTAAGGGAACTTAATAAGAACTTATCTTTCAATGGCCAAAACTTGGATTTTTAGAATTTTGCTTATTGAATCGCGTACACCGACGTCAACAAAAAACAAAAAACCCGGAAATCTCGCCAGAGTTTCAAAGGTTCGCGCCACGACTCTGTACACAATAAATACGACCCTAACCAACCAATTTCGCTAAGCAGTACGTCACCTTGGTACGGGAAACTGACCACAAAACTGCTTAACTCAAAAGGCTGTCCCTACACAGATTTACCCCCCAGGAATCATTTACCCTATGCCGGCCTTGGCAGTGTGCCGCACCGGAATGGTTTTGAAGGGCGGGTGGCTGTTCTCACATCAATGCGAGGCCTGGGGAATGACCGACTGCGCCTGTCGCTGATTGCGCCTCCCGCTTACTCGGACCGCCATGCCTTAGCCAGTGGAATTAAAAGGGGTAGGCGCGGTAAGCAGGAGAGGTCATTCATTCCCTCTACTCTCTGGCCTCCGATAGGAGCGCCAGCGAACCCAACTAAGTTGTGATGAAGATTGAAGATCTCGAAGTTCTCGGAGTCCTTGGAGCTCTCGTAGTTCTAGAAGCTCGGGAGAAGTCTCGAAGTCATTGGGCCCAGGGGTAGAAGTTCTAGAGGGTCTCGAAGTCCACATCGGGCCAGGGGGTAGAAGTTCTAGAGGGTCTCGAAGTCCACATCGGGCCAGGGGGTAGAAGTTCTAGAGGGTCTCGAAGTCCACATCGGGCCAGGGGGTAGAAGTTCTAGAGGGTCTCGAAGTCCACATCGGGCCGAGGAATAGAGGTTCTAGACAAAGTCCTAGACGAAGTCTTAACAGTCGGCCTGGTCGTCACCGAGACGGTCCCGCTTACTAGGAGATCAAGAAGGTCTGGACGTCCAAGAAGTCTAGAAGATCTAGAGGTTCTGGACGGGTAGAGCTTCGTTACCAAGGGTAACACCTGTAGGGAATGACCCTCCACCTCGGAGCTCTTTGGCATGCAACGAAAGTATCCGGATATTCTCCGGCACGGTTAACCGACCACTTTGCTACATACCTCGGTAGGACCGAAGAAGGAAGGTACTGATGCCTTGCCGCCGCGGGGGCCGCGGCTAGGTAAGTCATGTTCATGTTTTATCGTTATTCTTTCGAAATTGCAATTGGATGTCAACGCGGGAGCGGGTGCGTGTGCTGTGGCGGCTCGGGGAGCATGGAGTATCGACGGACGGCCGGGCCACGCCTCGCGCGAGACAGAGCTCCGCTCGCAGGCCACATCGGCCTCTTGTGAAAGGTGTTCGTCATATGACATATTGCACCAACTCGCGGTGGTCATACCCAACCTCTTCGGACTAAGACCTTCCGCCCGCCTACCCTCTGTCCGGTTCGCCCGGAGTCCTCCATCGCCATCAGATAGCGGGAGGGCGGGAATTTTTAACCCGAAGATCGTGATGTCATCACGGTCACTCAATGCTACCTCTTAAACGCGACAGATTCCTATGGAATTACCTTCAAGCAGCCCGGACAGCTCGGGACTGTAATGAAACCTCGTATACTGAATTGCGGACAGTGCCACAAATGGGTTCTGGGACCATTGCAGACAGAGCCACGGATAGGTTCTCGGGTGACTGCGGACAAGCCCACGGACGTTTCGATCCACGGACTGGGGCCACGGACAACTCATGGACATACCAGTGGATATGTCGTCAAATTGTCCTAATGCAGTCCGTAGCTGCCGAGGTAGCCGCTGTCGAGCTCTGTCCGTCGGCTCATCAGGGTTATTTGTTTAAGGGGACACTATGGTGAAAAAAATGAGGACATTTTTGGTCTGAAAATCGCAGTTTTTGAAAGATTCCCTGCGCAAAGCTATTAGGGATGGAACTTTGGGGCTCATATGCATTTAATGGTAAGGTATTCAACTTTATTTGCCGGCATTGTCAACAACAACGAAGATGTCTAAGCCACCCACACAGGCCAAAGGTACTAACTCCTGAAAAGTTTTCATGGGCTTCCTATTAGAAAATGTGCTGAGGACACTCCTGTTGTTTGAATTTGATATCCATGCCGGGTTTTAATATTAGTGCATAATAGAACATTTTTGGCTGAGCGATTAGCGAAGCCTATTACTCCGTCTGGTCGGAAAAAACTTTTTCTGTCTGTCTGTCTGTGTGTCTGTCTGTCTGTCT
>NW_026267198.1:1106285-1114559 GCF_000697945.3 Frankliniella occidentalis
TATGATACAAAACGACCCTGAAAATCCCAGGTCGCTAGCTCAATTCGTTCTCGAGTTATCGTGATGACAGACAGACAGACAGACGGACAGACAGACGCGAAACTTTTTGATCATCACTGGAGTAATAGGCTTCGCTAATCGCTCAGCCAACAACTCGGCATTCTTAGTCGAAGTGACGGGAAGTTGACGGGCCGAAGGCCCGTATCTTTGTGTACATTTTTGCGCTTCCCGACTCGGGTGTCAGCGCCGCAGGCCTAGGTAGATGTGTGCCAGGCGCGTCGCAGCGTAACAATGTTTCGTGAGATATCGCGAAGCCTGTTACGCGAGACGTGGTCTGGCGTACATCTACCTAGTATATTTATCTGCAAAGTACTTAAAGGACATGTGATAATAATGAAAACAATCATTTGTGATAGTTTATATGTTAATATTAAAACTGCATGTTCTGATGATTGGGTCATGGGTACTTTAGCTTTAACCGCGGAGCATGTCGGGTAAAGTGGTAGACACCGCGACCAAAGTGCGAATGATCACGTGTCCGGTCATGTGAGTGTCCATGGGCCGACCAGACGAGCTGGCGGGCAGGCAGATGGCTCCTGGTCCATGGTCCACACACTGGTACGGCTGGCTGACTCTGATCACTTTGACTGGCTGCTGGCTGCCAGCTCGTCTGTCCACCGCGATGAGGGAATAACAACCTTGAATCAGAAAATCATTTGTAACCTAGTGAATGAATCACTTGTTTCATAATTAACTAACTCAAACTAATTTCTATTTTGTTTTCCATTTTCTGTTGGATTAGAGATACATATTTCGCAAGAAGTGGGCTTGCCATCTGAGCAGTCAGCATAAGAAGAATGGCACTCAACGTAACAGCAACTACCCTTTTTGTATTGATATTTTGGTCAAGAAAATTACCAAGGACACAAGAAAACGGGATAGCTACCTGGAACATTCACCACATCTACAAGGTAAAATAGCAATTACAGGTCAGCAAAATCATCAGACAGGCAATTTTAAGGCATACAAGCTGCTCAGAATTTCACAAGAAACAAAAGACCTGTTCTGCGAATACTTCAACAATTGTCACAGTGTAGCACATGCTATACATACTCATGGAGCTCAACTTGTATTAAAATACCCTAATGAATCAGAGTATGTACGCTGCAATGCATCTCTAAACCCCTTGCCTAGGACCCTGTACCATCTACATCAGAATTGGCTGAAGTCGAAGTATGGCCTTTCATGGTCGAACAAAAGCCCAATTGAGAAATTAAAGTAGAAAGTAAAGGACTGCAAAGAGGAAGGTAAAGAAACTTGCAATAGGTTTTACTTGCCAATATATGAGCTCCCATTTTGTTGATACACTATATAATTACATGCTTACGGGTATTGATGTCGTCGTTGATGAAAATGAAAGCTCAAGGTGGTGTGTACTGATAGTCACTCCAATTATGAAGAGAGCACATTGTCTGCCAGAGGCAAGGGAAATCATATTTTTTGATTCAACTGCCAGATGCGACCATGAAAACACTGTTGTTACTATAGTTCTAACAGCCACAAAGGGAGGGGCTGTGCCTTTGTGTGTGTTACTTCACAACAGGCAAGATACTGCAGGATACACCAATGCTGTCCAAATGTTGGCTAAACATTACCCTAATTGTTCCGGCAAAGCATCTGTAAGTAAACTAAGTACGCATGTGAAGTTACCTATAGCAAAGTACAATTAAATGACTATTTTGTACCTTTTCCTTTGGCGATTGTAGTGTCCAGAAGTTTTTATGACAGGCGATAGTGTGCCAGAGAAGGATGCCTTGTGGCCAGTGTTGCCAGTGTGGCCTGATGCGATCCAGTATCTGTGCCACTTTCATACTGGACAAGCAGAATCATGAAGTAGAACTATAATAGAATAGCAACTAAGTACGTTGAAATGTGTGCCGCGCTGGCTGGCGAAGCTGTCTCCTCTGAAGCCAATGTGCTTAGAAATCCCACCCACTCAGTTTTTGGAAGCCTATGGTCTACTGCAGCTAATGATGTCCTTATTTTGAGCGTAGCATCATTCAAACTGGTGCTACGACGCCTGGAACGCCGCAGATCTGTTTTCGGCCATATTCCGTTCAGGGTCTTTACGGTTGTGTACAAAAAGAAGAATTTGAAGTAAAAGCTTTTAATTCAGTGGCCCTATTCGAAGAAATATGACCCTCACTCCGTCTGTCTCTACATACAGGGGTGGCACATAGCCGAAAACAGATTTGAGACGTTTCAGGCGTCGTAGCTCCAGTTTGAATGATGCTTTACTCAAAACAAAGGCATCATTAGCTGCAGAAGACCATAAGCTTTCAAAAACTGAGTGGGTGAGATTTCTAAGCACATTGGCTTCAGAGGGGATAGCTTCGCCAGCCAGCGCGGCGCATGTTTCAACGTACTTAGTTGCTACTCCATTATAGTTCTACTCCATGGAAGAATGGAGGTGGCCGAGGGGGTAATCACTCCGTGAAAATGCGTACAGCTAAACTTTTCACTTTTCCACTTGTATTCACTTGTTCACCTTTTTACAACGATTACTTCAGTTCTATGCCTATATTCCCTCTATTTTATTCATTTTTGATCTGATCAACGCACGATAAGTCACTTTTGTCCAAATTTTCTTTCAGTTTTCATCACTTTCTGTCAACTTTTTGTCACTTTCACTTCATTTACACTGACAAGGGAAGGTTTTCCGGTGATACAGTCAGATTCCAATGGCGCTTCAAAGGGTTGTTGCTCTCATCCATAGATAAGGTTTTGAATTGGTTTCAGCTGCCCGTAGGGGGTTTAAAGCTCGTTTTACGCGAATTTCATTGAAAATTCGCTAAATTTATACCCTGATTATCAACTTTTTATGCACATATCTTAAGAACCGTTTGAGCTACAGCGCTCAAATTTTGAGGGAAATCATAATTTTGCACGTTCTTTACTTGTAGAAAATTTAAACGAAATCGATTAGGGTCGCAAAAACGGGTCCCGAGAGGAGGTTGCAATCCTAAAGCCCTCTTGGTGATCCCCATTGATTTGGTCCAAGTATTTTTCATGGAAAGTACTAAATGAAAGATAATTATGTGCAAAATCTGGGCGCTGTGGCTCAAACGGTTCCGAAGATATGTGCATGCAAAGATGGCAAAAAAGGGGTGAATTTAGGAAATATTTGATGAAATTCGCGTGAAATGACCTTCAAACTCACTACGGGCAGCTAGAACCAGTGCCAATCCTAATCTAGGGGTGCAAACAACTTCTCTTCAAAGCGCCTTTGAAATCTGACTGTATCACCGGAAAACCTTCCCTTGTGAGTTTGCATATCTAGCTAGGAATAACATGGCATCCATTACAAATCAAACCAACCTACTTATAAATTGAATGAAGAAACACTCAGACATTCATCTAAAGAAGCTAGTAAGAAAATCAGCAGAATGCTAATGTAAGATAATTTCACTCACTTTAATAAGCTGGTGTCAACTCAAACACCACACATCTTCACATGTCTCTCACAATCTGCTTCCTTATCATGTACTGTACAAATAATGCTAGTACTTGTTCACAGACACGTGTCATAACACTTTCTTCTTTTGGGGGATGACGTTTTATATTTTCTCTAACACATTAAAGAAGTAAAAAAGCACACTGCAGACCAGATAGGGATAGACGTAAACACACATAGCAACTCAAGAAACTAAGTTGTGGTGAAACTACATAAATCAAATGAACAATAGATCTGAAATATTGTTCTCTCTACATCTTTAGAACAATTTTCTTTCAGATAAACTCAGTTTACTGTGATAGATAAATATTCCCCCTTCCTAGGAAACAATAACAAGTCAGCAACAATTCTCCTTTGACCCATTTTGGTAAGTAGGAATGAGGAACTTGGAAGATAAACCTATACAAAATACAATGTTTTACATCAGTGATGTAATTATTACAACAAATGATATATAATAATGATAAAGTACATTTATATTTTCCTGCACCAAGTCTTATTTTATTTCTTTGTGAAACTATGTAAAAGCCAGTGAAGTACTGTAACAACATTTACCTACTTAACTTTTAATAGAATTTTAACTCCTCTCTTGATATCTGCTTTCCGATCCTTATAATTTTCCAGGGTCTAAAGTTCATGTAATGTTTTGTGAATCTCTATTATAGCAGCAGGGGAGTTTGAAAAGTTCTGCACTATTTCTTGAATCAGTTTTGGCTCGGCTATTTCCAGCCATTTTTGGCGGTACTCGGTGTATAGTTCCTCATTATCACCACTGTACTGCACTTTGGACTTTATGAATTCTTTGAAATTTTTTTTTCGAGGCGACCCTGGAGAATGTCCCCTTCCTTTATTAGGTTCAACCCCTTTGATAAGTTTAGGGTGTTTGAGACCGATTCCTTCCTGGCCATAACCTTTTTGCTGCAAAAAATGCAAGATGATTTTAAGTTTACAAGTATTTGGGTGGGAAAGATGCAGGCTCTCTAAGAAAAGTGGATATTGAGATGTGTTTCAATAATTTTCTTGAAATAAATTTACTAGACCTCTGCACTTTGTTGTAATATCTATTGGCAGTCCCTTTAGAGTGATGAAGACCTCTAGTCAAATTGTTGCTACTTTCACTTTCCTCATATTCTGCATACGTTTCAGCAACTTTCCTCAATATGTTTGCTGTGAAATGAGGTTTATTATTGGCATCACACCAATTATTGAGTTCTTTGTAGACACAGTGGTGTTGCTGAAAAAATGTTAAAATTGTAGAATTATAAATAAAGGTTTTGAAACATTAAAACTGCTACAAGAATTTAAGCAGATAACCCCCTCGGAGGTGGCTCTGTGAGGGGAAAAATAATGTTGACCAGGATGAAAGACAGTCCTTTATGAGATTGTTTCTTGAGTGTACTACTTTTATTTTCATTTTTGGCTGAGCGATTAGCGAAGCCCATTACTCCACTGGCCAAAAATTGCTTCATTCTGTTTTTTGTTTGTCCGTCTGTCTTCGCGCATGATAACTCGAGAAGCAATTAAGATGGCGATCTGGGATTTTCAGGGTAGTTTTGTATCATAAGAAGACAGAACTGAGTTCGAAGTTGAGCATTCTAGCTCAAAAATAGACTTCTTAAGAAAATCGAATACCACATTCGAATACCGCAAAATGTATTATTTTCCAATGTTTTTTATGGATTCCTAAGGGGTAACTCGTAAAGGAGTAACTCGGTAACTTGTAAGCACAGCTCTACAGGCGAACATTCCGTCCGTTTTGCTCTATCTTGTACCGTTTCGGCGCTATGGGGCAAATAAAAATTATACATGATAAGTTATACTTAGAAAATATTTTTATTACTCCAAACAGAGGATATTTTATATTTCAAAATTCAGTAAAACCCCTGTGTCAATTTGTAGTCCTTGATGAACTGAAACAGACAAGCTATTGACCAGTTTTTTATCACTACTTTCTCCGGAGAAATCCGGCGCGTAAACTTAAGGGGTGTTGATCTTTAAAAATGGTCAAAAAATCGAAATTCATTTTTTTGCATTTTCTGGTTCCCTGATCTGTCCTCTGTAAGAGGGTTACCCGTTTTTGTCGAAATTCGCATTTTTACGGCCGTGAGAGCCAAAACCGTGAAGGTCTGCATTCGTCAATTTCAGCCATTTAGCTCAGAAATCGCAAATTCGCGTTAAAATTAAAAAATCGGGAGGCGCAAGAGGTTTTCATGGCTCGGTTCGTATCTCGCGCGCTTAGAGAGTCGCAAGGGACGCTAGGATACGCGACTCGACCGGGGAGGCGACTTGGGAAGGTGGGGGGAGAGGTCCAAACAAAGCAAGATGGCGCCGACAGCCGCCAACCCGCCTGCTTCGAGATCTCCCACTCTCTCTCCTCTCTCGCTTCCTCAGAAGGCTCGAGTCTCCACTCCTGAAATTCACTGCCTAGTGTTATTGTTCCGTCCCAAACGTTTCTAAAGTTCGCTACAATCTAATATTAGTCAATTTGTGGCTTTGTGTTCTCTACACCTACTATGACCGGTAAAAGGGCTTCAGGGAAGAGGCCTAAAAAGCGTAAAGGTCCAACCACGAGTCGTCACTCGTTGGCGGGCCGGGTGCAGCGAGAGGTTAGTTGATAGGTTAAGTTGAGCTTACTTGTATTTTGTGATTGCGTTTTTAATAAAAAGTATGTTTGTGTCACAGGCGGCTGCACGTGAAGAAGAACAACCGGAAAGACCGAGCAGCAGTGCGTCAGATAGAAAAATAGAAGACGAGGATGCAGAAGTTCCTGATGAGACAAGAAACTGGAGTGGCCTCCGAGTTCTGGACATCGACAGAGTATTCAAGTTCATCTCAGAAAAATTAGTTTGTAAAAAGTGTCAAAGTGATGTGTCCATTGAGGAAGTGAGTAATGTTGGTTTGGGTTCCACATTCGAGTTGTCATGCATAAACGGTTGCAAGAAGCCACAAAAGTTTGATAGTTCTGAAAGAGTCCTTGAATCAGGAGCAAGTAGGACAACAACATATCTAGTAAACACAAGGTTGGTGTATCTATCACAATTACTAGGATTCCGGTTTGAAGGTATAAAAAAAATACATGCTTTCATGGATTTTTCACCACCTATAAGTTACACCTTATATAGAAAAACATTAGGCATTGTACACAACGCTATCAAGAGAGTATCAGAAGAGAGCATGCTTGCCGGAGTGGAAGAAGAGAAGGAACTAGCAGAGAGCTCGGATATACTTGCAAGTGGTGATGGTTCATGGCAGAAGCGGGGCTTCTCTTCGAAGAATGGAATAGTATCACTGATCGGTCAAAAGTCTGGCAAAGTTTTAGATGTGCAAGTCATGTCAACTGTTTGTTATGGTTGTTCCAATTATAGAGGTCCAAAACAGGGTATTGAATATCAAGAATGGAAAGATGCACACAAGCCAGTATGTTCCATAAACCATGACGGGTCAGCTGGGATGATGGAGGTAAAAGGAATGATGAAGATTTTTCACAGATCTGTGAATCGTGCCCAATACAGAATCCGTGGTTACATTGGGGATGGTGATTCCAAAACCTTCTCTGCTGTTGTGAATTCAAAACCCTATGGTGATGAATTGGTGCCAATAAAGGTTAGTATATATTTGTTTATATAATAGTTTTCTGTGTTACAAGTATTTACCTAATGTATAAGATTACTTTTTATTACTTTTATAGATAGAATGTACCGGCCACGTACAAAAGCGAATGGGAAAGAGGCTGAGAGATCTGAAAAAGAAGATGAAAGGACTCAAACTAAAAGATGGGAAGGGCCTGGGTGGAAAAGGTCGTCTCACTGATGGAAGAATAGACCAAATATCTTCTTACTATGGCAATGCCATTCGGTCCAGTGAGACTGTGACTTCAATGAAGAGAAACATTTGGGCAATATTCTACCATATTAGGTAAAATTCTAGTCTAATGACAACCATGCAAATATTTTCCCTGATTTCTTTTTGTAAACATGAACATTTTTTTTTCAGATCCAGAGACTCTAAGCCCCAACATAAATTTTGTCCAAAAGGCCCAAATTCATGGTGCAAGTATGTCAATGCAAAGCGTGACGGTTCACTCCAAAACTTCAAGCACAAAAATTCGTTGCCTGTAGTTGTAATGGATGCTATAAAACCCGTCTTTGTGGATCTAACTAAAGAAGATTTGCTACAGCGGTGTGTTGGGGGACATACTCAAAATTCAAATGAATCCTTCAATGCTGTAATTTGGAAAAATGTTCCAAAATCTGTCTTTTGTGGAAAGACTACCCTAGATGTTGGTGTTGCTGATGCTGTGTTAACTTTTAACAATGGACAGAAAGGTCGGCTTAAAGTACTAAGCGCATTAAACATAATTCCTGGTACCCAATGTGTGCGGCATGTGAATCAGTGTGACTGGCTCCGTGTCAAGGTTGCCAACAGAAGGTCACTAGATGCTACTAAAGAAGCCCGGCAAGCTAAAAGAAGAAGAGAGAAGAATGATGCAGAGCAGTTAGCCACTGGAGAGGGTGACCCATATGAGGCTGGAGCCTATTGAGTCATTTGGAGCTATAGAAAGAATTGTTTTGATGCCTAGAATAATAAAAAATGCCTTGCAAAATTTTAAAGCACTGTATCTCAGAAGTGAATTTTTGGACCTTGCGCGCATCATTTTGATGAAACTACTTGACCCAGGCTCCTGAAACTTTTCCCGCACCTTCTACTTGTGGTCTGGCATAGAATGACACAGGATTTTGCTACAATTCCATCTAGAAACT
>NW_026267198.1:1114609-1115366 GCF_000697945.3 Frankliniella occidentalis
GCCTGTTACGCGAGACGTGGTCTGGCGTACATATAGCTAGTAAATAATCAAAAACCACACGTCCCACAAATAACGTTTTTAATTATTAATTTTTTACATGTTCTTAGGGGGTAACTCACCAAAGTAGAGCCCTCCGGGCAAAAATTTCGTCCGTTTGGCTCTAACTCTAACCGTATGGGCGTATGAGGGCGCTTTTCACACGGAAATGCCCCCAAAAGATCTTAATGTTTTTCCTCAGATATTTGATGGTCTCTGGTGGGGTTACTCGTCAAAGTAAAACCCCGAGGGGAAAATTTGTGACTTTTTGGGCCGCAGGCCCATTTTCGACCCTGCCCTTTGGCCGACTCGGGTGTCAGCGCCGCAGGCCTAGGTAGATGTATGCCAGGCGCGTCGCAGCGTAACTGTGTTTCGTGAGAGATCGCGAAGCCTGTTACGCGAGACGTGGTCTGGCGTACATATAGCTAGTACTTTTCCTCATCCATATATGATGAACTTTACATGAGGAGAAGTTAAGCTGATAGAACATTATAGTCATTATAGTGAGAACTCTTAACAGGAATTGTGTAATTTCGACATTTGATTTGAGATGCATTTTCTGTAGTCTTAATCGAAATGTTTCAAAATTAAATTTCATCAAATCACAAAGAATGTTATAAAAATTATTGGCTGAGCGATTAGCGAAGCCTATTACTCCAGTGATGATCAAAAAGTTTCGCGTCTGTCTGTCTGTGTGTCTGTCTGTGTGTCTGTCTGTCAT
>NW_026267198.1:1117557-1120004 GCF_000697945.3 Frankliniella occidentalis
ACACAGGATTTTGCTACAATTCCATCTAGAAACTGAAATAAAAATTTTCAAAGGCAAATTTTTTTAAAAAAATAGTTATAAAACCTATACTTAAAGTCAACTCCTAGAGTTTTGTTTAGAATTTAAAAATCCTGTGTTGTTTTGAAGGGGTTCACCTGGCCTTTCATTTAAGCTATAGTACGGGTCTCTACCTCATCTGATACTGATGAAATCCTGCGCGCAAACTTTTTTAAGATTTTGCAAGCAAATGTTCAAATGGATCTCTTCACCTATCAGCAAATGATGTGTGGACTTTTCTGGTATGGAAAGTACACTGTAAATATACCCCAAACTAACCATGATGTCTGGCTTACCCATTTCCCTCTCAGTTATTTATGGTGGGCCCCTGATAAAACCACAAATTTTGCCTTCTTAAAGATCAACACCCCTTAAATAGAAGATATCGTATAAAATTAGAAGTACACCCTTGGGACCTTTTTAACGCTCTTTAAAATAAAGTTCATTGCATTCTGATATTGTTAATGAGTTAAGATATACCTTGTGTTGAGAAATATACCCCCAGGCTCCATCCCTACACCTACAGTGGCTCAGAAACTAATTTTATTGACAAATGTACCAAAAATGCATTTTGGGAGATAAAAGCCCCCTTAATGGAAAAAAAGTTTCAGGTCTCTAATTATAGAGTAATAAGTCCCCGACAAATGCTGTGAGTATGTAGGAAAGCCCTGTTCTCGAATACCCTCCCATTAATTCGTCTCGGGTGTCAGCGCCGCAGGCCTAGCTATATGTGCGCCAGGGCGTCGCAGGGTTACAGTGTTTCGTGAGATATCGCGAAGCCTGTTACGCGAGACGTGGTCTAGCGTACATATAGCTAGTCATTTATTTCAAAGTGCTATTTTACCATGCATTTCATATTTGTTGCAGATAATGTATGCTGTCAACATTGATGAATATGAAGAGGCAAAATCAGATTTTCTTGAATCTTGCAGTCATGCAAACTGTTTTTCGAGTTGATGCATTCATTAAAAGAGAGCAAGAACGGGCATTACTTTTCCGCAGTCAAACCCTAAATAGAGAACACAACACGAATAATTTTTCTGAGGCCTCTATACGAGTGATTAAAGACATAGTTCTTGGACGCACCAGAGCATACAACATCTGTGCACAAGTTGATCATAGTTCACATGTCTAGGAGGATCACATGCAAAGGAGGATCCTACACTATGCATATGACAGAGAAGTCAGGCCCAGACTTGTGTACAACAGGCTTCTGAACAAAATGCCAGACAGTAAGAAAATTTTAAGAATGATGAAACTAGTTGCATGGATTCTCTGCTCACTTTAAAAACAAATCTCACTGCAAAGTAAAGTTTATCTCAGAATAAAAAGAAGAGGGCAAGAGATAGATTTGGTGGTAAAAGAATTGTTAACTCTTTTTTGACAGACACCATGATTGAAAAGATAGAGGAGGATTTGTTTATGGTGTAGAGTGGTGAGAAGGAAAACCTCAGTTATGAAGTTAATTCCCTGATTGGCTGGTGCAGTTGTCCATCTGGAAGATCGAGACACTTTTGTAAGCACCAAGCTTTTGTCTTCTCTACTCCGAAGTCGGACTGCTCATGATGTTCAGCAGAAGCAGAAGGTGCCTCAGCGTGAACATGTACGCCAGGAACAACTGCAGCTACAGCAGGTAGAGCTGCAGGTAATGCTGCAGGTAGAGGTGCGGGTAGAGCTGAAGGGAAAGCTGCATTTAATGCAGCAGCTAAAGCGGCATTTAAAGCTGCAGGTAAAGCTGCTTGTTGCTGAGAATCGTAATGATCATCAATGCGCTCCAGTGTACACGCTATACGCTCCATAAAACCTGCTAACACAAAAACACAATACACAATTTGTCACTTATGCCTCACGTCAAGTCAGGGACTAGATGGTTGCATTAGTTTATATAAAAACAAGCTGGGCCCGCTCTTCCGCCAGACCAAGTTGCCAGCTCCGCTTCGCTCCACCGGCAACTCGGTTCGGCAGGGAGCGGGCCCAGCTTGGCCTGCCGGCGGCGTTTGGAACGGGCCTTCGGCCCGTCCCTTCTGAATTTTCATGGTGTAATACATCTTTTATCCGAAAACGGGCCTTCGGCTGACGGCTCGCGTTGGACCATCTTTTTGCCAGGTACCTTTTCTGTCCACTTCGTAATTAAAATTCAACAAACGAAGTACAGTGAGGGCTCGCTATAGTTCCGCTCTCTATAGTTCCGCCGGCGCTCCCTCCCCGCCAGGCCTGGTTTCCCCACTCCAAGCGAGAAGCGGCCCTTCTCTCTTCCTCCTCCCCACCACCTTCCCCCCGGGCTGCCAGCCGGCCAGCAGTGTGAGCGAGAGCGGTAGAGAAGGAGTGGGGGAAGACGCTCGCTATAGTTCCGCCTCTGGCGACCCCACTCACCCACTCCAATTCTGAAC
>NW_026267198.1:1120054-1125352 GCF_000697945.3 Frankliniella occidentalis
CGGCCGAAAACGGGCGATTTCTCGTCGTTTTTGGCATTTTGTCGGGCGGGTTGCCTATCTGCCCCTTAGGGGCTTTTCCTGCAGGGAGTCGCGCAGCGTCAACTTTGAGAGGGCATAGCGGGAAAACCATAAGTGCTAGAGACTTCCGATTTTTTGCGTTCTACTCGTCAGGTAGTGTACAATAGCCAATAGGAAAGGTCCTTTTTCGAAATTCCGGTTTTAAAGTGCTCAAATATAGGAAAGAGCGAAATTGACAAATTTTCACTTAACAAAACTTAAGAAACAACCCTCAATATTTTCCAAACGGTAAGAGATATCTTCAATTGCTCAACGCCATCGTGTTCAGCACATCCGACTTAGTCGGAAAAACATGTTCGAACATCAAGATCGAACCACTGGTTGCCAGTTGACCAATTTGGACAACTTAAGGCGGAATTCCGAAAATTTGGACTAAAATTGGCCATAGCAGGCGTTTGCAAGGTCGGATCAAATGTCTAATCGAGCAAAATTGTTCAGAATGGACCCTAGAACAACTGTGCAAAATTTGGTAGATGAGTCATTGAGTGCAGTATTAACAGCTTTTGGCGACAGTAGCCACCGGACTATTAGCTCTGCCCTCACTAATCAGAATTTAGCTAAAATGATTCTGTTCCGTTTACTCTCTAAAGTGGTAGATAAAACTGTAAATTTTGTTTTCTCTGAAATGAGAGTGCCTCAAGAGGAGCAGAATAGTAATATTCAACCATTAAATTTTAATTCTGATAGCCAAGAGGCAACAGCATTTTATGTTCACATGAGTAAGTTAGTTCAAAAATATTACATTAAAGGTTTAAAGAATGGTTCAAAACTTTGGTTGGCACGGTGTGCCAGCATTAGAGTATGCTTTGTTGATGGCCCTGAAGTAGACCGTAGTCCTTGTGTTGAAGATATTATTTCAAATGAAACTTGGGAGGAAGATGAAAATGGAGTTGTGAAAGTTAAACTAGCGCCTATCATTCTAAAGTACTTTTCTTTGTTGGAAAGCAGTATTGAAGCAATGATTGTCAATGGTGAACCTGTCAATTCAGATACTGTTCTGAATACATTGTTTAGTAAGAATGACAAATCAGAAATGTTGGAGATATGGCACTCACTAACAAGTCCCTATTTATCTGAATTGGAATCCCTTATTTTTATGAAAGACATTGTTAGTGTATTGTGTAACCTTTCATTGAGACTTGAAGTAGGTAGAGAAAGGGATAAATCATCAAATGCAAGGATACAGAAGTATGCCCTTCGCACTGACCTTAAACGAAATTAATTCTATTTTGTACTCAGAAAAATATTAATAAATCCTGATTTAATGGAAACATATATTTGTAACATTTTCTAGTGGACCCATAGACAAGCTCACATAGCAGGATCTAACAATATTACTTAAAATGTAAAAGACAGCAACAAACAATACTAATACATCACTTGGGGAACAAACTTACACAAAATCTCTCAAACTTAAGGAAAATAAGATTATTTTAAAAATCAAAGCACACACATGTATCTTATGGTGCTGCAATACTGTTTTATTTTTTTTGTTTCCTCGGTCTGCACGGTAAGGGTTCTTGGTTCACTTCTAATACTCTCCTTTCTCCCTTCGTGTTTCCTTTTCTCTTTGGGAGAGCAGCGGCTTTTTGTGGAACATAGGCTAAGGTTTTGCGCTGAACTTCTTGAAGAGTGGGATTATCTGATGCCCCTCCAGCCATTCTCATTAAACCAAAGAATTGCTCTAACTTGTCCTGGTTGAACTTTTTAGCATCAATTGATGGTGCTCCTTTGCCTAAAAGGAATTTGACTGCACCACAGAAGCCAAGGATAGTAACATGAAGAGACTGGTATGATTGTTCACTTATTGTTCTTCTTTCTTTGGCTTCCTTTGAGAGACCAACTTGCTGGTCAGCATCATCGTGCCATTCCTGAAAAAATTCAAGTATATCTGCAGTGAGGATTTTGAAGCGGTCATCTTGAACACTGCAGTAGGGCTGCAGGTATTTATTAGTTTTGTTTCGTTTCCCATCAGGGTCATTGCTTCCATTTAGACAGTCAAAAAAAGTAATTACTTTAAGTATAAAGTTCTTCAACTCAGGGTTAATTAAATCTTTGAAACGGCTGTCCTCTTCATAACTTGTCAGGGCCCGTACAACAGAGGCACTCATAGCCTGTGTTGCCAAATTAACATTCATTTTTGAGAAAGGTGTTAATCGGACATGAGACTGAGTGAGCTTGTGAATTTTATATTTGTCTTTAACAGACACAGAATACAACATTTCCAGAGCCTCCCATGATATTTTTTCTCCATTTTTCCACATATCTCTGGTATGTTTATGGCTATTTGAATTAGAGAAACAATTTCTAATTGTTTTTAGAAGGTGTGGGGGATCCACAATAAAAAATAGAGGCCTATTTTCAGCAGCTGCAACATTTTTAGTAGAATAAACAAACTCATTTGATGTATCAAATTTAACATGCATTGTTATAAATTTTTTGTTACTGCTCGCACCATCAAATATGAGGGATAGCACCTTCATATCTCTAGTCTCTAAATTATAAATCACATCCCATGCTCGGGTGTAGAGTTGTTGAGCACTTAACTCTGTTGTGGGATAAATTGCAACAGGTTCATGCAAGTCTAGAGAGACACCTTGCAACATAAAAACAAGAACTTTTTTTGGCCTTTTCTTTTTCAATTTCCTTGCCTTGGAGTTGGGCTTCTAGTTGGGCCATACTACCTTCAACTTCAGTGCGGCTGGTAAATCCAACAATTTCTCCACTTTTAGAGACTACCAAACCTTGATGAATTGTCATTTCATCAAATAAGAGATTAAAATACTTTTCATGTTCTTCTTTTGTTCTCTCTTGTAGTTTCTTCTCCAACAAATTCAAAATTTCATGCTGAACACCTTCTTTGGCTTCAGTAAAGTGAGTGAAGTCAAACAGGCGTCTTTGAGAGGGCAGCTTCAGAATACCACTTTCCCGTAAATATTCATAGGATGAAGGAGATTGCATCTGAATGTGCAGAGCAATTTTTATCATCATTGGTGACCACCTCACGGTCCTAGGGTTGTGTTGTCTTGAAATAGCTTTGAGTTGCTCACCCCAAAACATTTTTTGAAGGTCACTCATTTTAGACACATTGCTTTTAAAAATTTGGCACAGGTCTTTACTTATTTCACTGTCTATTCCAACTGACTCTTGCTCAATTATTTTCTTGATTTTCTTCTTTAAATATTTAACTGTAGCAGTCAAACTACGCTTCTGTTTTGCTAAATTTTGGGTCTTGGCCTGAAGAGCTTGTTTGGGTAGGTAACGATTATTTATCTTTTTTGCATCCATTCCCCTAGCATTTGTAATACGTTGAAATCTTTTCTTGAATTTATCTCTAACTTTATCACATTTGGGGCACCTTTTCCTGTCAATGAAAATATTAAGGCAGTTCTCACTTCTAAAGCAGGGTGTTCCTGTGTAAATATCACTTTCAGTGGAGCCTAGCCCACTCTCTTCTGCTTTGTTCCAATATTGCTGGAAAGTTGTCACACCTTTACAAATACTCGCACTCTCCACAACAGCTGACTGTAGTAACAAAAACTGAGCTACATCTGAGAGGTTTGATGGATCTGGAGTGTTTACATCTGACATAAAACTATCCTCAGGAAGTAGCTTGTTGTGGATGTAGACCTTCATTCCCTCAGAAGTCCATGTTATAGATCTTTCTACTGCAGCGTTTAGTCCAGTAGTTAGTAGATTCAGTCGACAACTTGTTCCCGAAACATCTACTGACCAAGTTGAGGATTCATCCAAAAGCTCAATTACGTAACTGGCCAAGGCTTGCATAGCTAGTTCTTCCTAAAATTAAAATGACAAAATGTAAGTCAAAAAAAATACTAACATAAGATTTAAATGTTATTTTAAGCACAGCTACTTTTCATTCCTACTTACAGTCTCAAAGTCCTTTCTCAGCAAAACAGAAGGACTGGAAGTTATTTCAACTTCACTTTGGTGTTGAGGACTTGAATGCAAGTAGTCATACTCTAAATGATCATCACCATCTGGTGCTTCCACAACTGCCATTGAAGTGTTAAGGATGCTCTCATTGCTCTCAGAAACATTTGGGTCTACAATCTGAAAAACAATGCACAATGCGATTTAATATTATGGAAGCAGAATCTAGCCATGTATTCTAAAGGAATGATATTTGCAAACTTACAGAAAGAGACTCCTTCCCTTTGGTCTTTTTAGTTGGCAGTGTGACTTTCCCTTTCCTTTTCTTATACTTCTTTGGTGGCGGTAAGATTAACTCTGCAGTTGGTTCGACTGCAAGTTCAGTTAGTGCTGTAGACTGCAAATAGAAATTAAGTTTTTGTAGTGTTTTTCTTTTTTTTTTACCAAGTCTTGTAACACAGGAGGCATAAAAGGAAATAATTTAATACTCACTACATCAGTCTCACTTGTAGCACTTGTAGATTGATCAGATTTCTTGTGCCCACGTTTAGATAAAACTTGACCCTTTCGTTTTGTATACTTCCTTTTAGTTACAACTTCAGGCTATATTGGAAAATAATTTCAATGTATCAATTAAAATAAACAACAGAAAAATTGGAAGTTCTACCCAGAAAATACTCACACTGTCGTTTGTTTCTAAAGAAGTATCAACATTTTTAAGAGATACACCTACACCTGGTGTGTCTTCTACAGTGGGGCCCGGAGTTTCCTCGACCAAGGTGCCTAAAGTTTCCTCGACAGATGTGCCTGGAATTCCTGGCTCATCCTCTTGCACCTGGAAACAACATTGGTCAACAGTTACAAAGTAATTTTTAAGGCAAATATTTTAGGTCAAAAACCTAGTATTCTAAACATACCAGGGTGGGTTTTCTTTTTTTCCCTTTGGGGCCAATACGTCTCTGTTTGCTGTCTTTACGCCTTTTTCTTGTCTTTCTTTCCAAGCTGGGTTCGACTTCACCAACATTCTCAGCATTTACCACAGAGTCAGAAGTGCCAGTCTACAAGAAAATAAATGTTTTCACTGTAATACAATGAACATAAAAAAGAGATAATAAGGCAAACTAATCAACAAACCTCAGCTGGGGTGGCAGGCTGTTTAACCACAACAACTCCCTCACCCACATCAAAAGTTGAGGGCACAAACTTTTCACCAGTAAAGAAATCCTCTGAACTCATGTTGATGTGAACCTGAAACAAGGAGAGGAATGTGACTCAAACTTCATGAACATTGGCAGCAATAAGACAATGGCCTAGGACAGTTCACAA
>NW_026267198.1:1125402-1129759 GCF_000697945.3 Frankliniella occidentalis
TTATATGTTTATTTTTGGGCCACTTTCGTGAGAGAAACTCGCTTTAGCGCCTAAACGGTGAGAGATAGAGCCAAACGGACGAAATTTTCGCCCAAAGGGCTCTACTTTCACGAGTTACCCCTTAGGGGACCATAAAACAAATATTTTTTTTCCACTTATTGGACCAACCCCTATTTCTTTGTTACCCTCTCAGACCCACTCAGGGGTGGTTGCCAGGATTTGCACCAACCGTTTCGTTGACCAGAAGTGACAACAATTATACCCTGAAAATTTCAAACCTCTAGCTCACGTCCTTCTTGGGAAACGGACAGACAGACAGACACAGAGGCGATGGCATAAGCCCGCTTATATAGCTTTTAAGCAAAAGAGCGGGCTAAAAAAGCTGTACATTTTTTTATGCTGAGTAAGAGAAGCTAAAATTAGTTGCTGCAAGCGTGTAAAAAGAAGTTATCTTAATTCTTATAGCAATGCTTTTAGTATTAGTAGAGTAAGCACGTTGCACGACAAAGAGACCAAATGAAGTGACTAAAATCTGCCAATTGACAATACGTGACATATTTTTGCTACAAATGTACTACAAATAGAGATCTTAATCCAGAATACTAATTTTCCTAGTGTTGTCTCCCCTCTACAGGAAAAGACCACCTCTAGACTAGATGTGGGACAACACAGCCATAGTGCAATCTGAGCAAGGACATGCGTGAGATAAGTTGCATTAGTATTGGGAAAAATAACTCACTCGGCATATAGTTTGGTACTGTGGCACTCTGTGGAGCCTGCTGAACACCCTTTTGCTGTTCTGGCTGAACTACGACCTCTTGAGTAGAGTCTTCCTTCACACTCTGGTGGAGGTTGTAGATTGGTCGGAAGGGGTGGGAACAGCACCGGACCACCTGGCCCTCGTAGTTTTGAAAGCTTCGGAATGATCCATTGCCTGCAGCCAGCTGGATACGATTAAAATCCTGATTTGACACAATTTTCAAATCCACCCATATCGCGGAGCCTGTTACTCGAGACGTGGTCTGACGTACATCTTCCTCGTGATAAGTCCTGGAGTCCTGGTGACACGCTCATTGAGATACTGTTCTCGGCGCTAGCGTGCCTGGCTTCATCCTCGCTCCGTCGTGCTTCTGCCAGCGGCCACGGCGAGGGCCATGGCCTCTTCAGCGGCGTGGGCGTAAGCGTGATGAAGACGGATGGATCTGCGTCGTTCGTCTCTTATTTCGTTGTCATCATCGGCATGACCTTGCCTCCTTGCTTGTCCTGCGAAGCATCCTTCTGACGGTGAGCCGCAGCGGCATCCGGGTCCTCTTCAGTTATCTGCTTTGAGCGTTCACATTTTACGAAATAGACGTCACTTAACCGTTATTTAAACACTGTGACGTCACATTCTATATTGTGTGAATAGATTGTTCCAGGCTATCTCAGACGGAAGTGAAAATGAACAAACTCACTGATTTATCTGTTACCGACTGTTCAGTATGAGAAATATAGCATTCCGGTAAAGCTGAAATGCTGAAGAATGAGGGGTACAAGAAACCGGAAATCGCTATGCTTTACTTCCGTTTTCTTGTTCCTCTCATTCTTCTGCATTATAGCTTTACCGGAATGCTTCATAAGGCATTCCGGTAAAGCTGAAATGCAGAAGAATGCGTGGAACAGGAAAACGGAAGTGACCATGTTAAAGCATCTTGATTTCCGTTTTCTTCTTCCTCGCATTCTTCTGCATTTCAACTTTACCGGAAAGCTTTATTGCCATGGTAGTTTTGACCGATTCTTACCTCTCAAATATGGAAGGAGGATCGAAACTGATCTGACAGTTTGCCGTAGTGGCACGTGATCGGCTCATCCAATCAGAGCCATCACGGAGCAGAAAAGTCGGCGAGTTTGTTCTTTATTTCCTACTTCTGTTTTGGATAGCCTGGAACACCCCATTGCGTCACATTATTTAGAATAGTATGTCACATTCCTCCGAGAGCGACTTATCTCTGAATCGCTCAGTCCATGGTAGGCGTAGCTCCTATGCCACGTAATGACGAATGTAACAAGAAAGTTCGAAAAGAGTTTTGGTCTATTGACCTGTTTATCCAAACGATGTGGCAACACCGCATGCTAATAGTTTCCAGGGACAAACTCTTAATGAGTGATTTTAGCGGTTAGAAGAAAAAGAAGATGTTCCAAGATGGCCACCACGGACCACAACAAACATTCAACTATTTCCACGAAGCGGCTGCTAGCAGACGCCCGCGCTCAACCTTATTTTGCGCCTATTTGAGTCAAATTTGGTATCATTTTGGTCGGAAGAGGGGAACACACAAAAAAGCATTTGAACATCCGTGACGAATTTTTCAGGTTCGTTAATAAGATGTGGTGTTAGTTTGTTAAAATTGTGAACATGAACTATTATTTTCATATATTAACACTAAATAGCATGCATTCTTAAAGGTCCGATATCGTTTTCATCGTGTTCTTCACGCTTTTCTGATTCTAACAAAGCCAAGTTGGGAGTGGATATGTGCACAACTTGTGCAAACAACTTGTGCAGCCCTGACTACAACGGCTATTCGCACAACTTGTGGAACAGTATTGGCACAATACTATTGGCACAACTTGTGAAACCACTATCGGCACAACTTGTGCAGACTACGTAGTAACGGTTATTCGCACAAATTGAATGATCTCCTTGTACTAGTAGCCAATAGACAAACACAAGCACGACTTGTGCACTCTTATTTGACACTATTATTCGCAGAACCAAGCTCATATGATTAATATTCATACCGATTGAGCAACATGGCTTGTTCAAAAATTCTGGTTGCCTCTTCTTCACCAACACATATTGGTGTGGAGCAGAGCTCTGCAAAATCGCCGTTTTCGACCGACCGAGCCGACCGGGCCACGGTCGGTACCGACCGGCTGCAAGGTGAGAGGTGAGGAGGGGAGACATCCAGGGAGCTCCTCTCCTCTCCTCTCACCATGCAGCCGGTCGGTACCGACCGCGGCCCGGTCGGCTCGGTCGGTCGAAAATGCGATTTTGCAGAGCTCTGGTGTGGAGGAAGAGGAAGACAAACTAAAACTGCTGCTGGATTCCATCTCTGATGGGCTGGAGGGAAGGTCTTGTCCAGAATAAGTGTCAGTATGGTCATTAACAAACTTCAATATAGCCCCATTGTGGGACATCCCATCAAGAGCCGCGCAGTAACCAGCTTCTTTAGCTGAAACCAACTATATGGCCAAAACAAATGTAAGGAAACATGAATGTGTCTGGATGACAAATGATTCCACTGAGAATACATACGTCCAAAACTGCCCAGGATTGGGAACCATCATTCTGAAAGTCACACTGATAAGCCTCATCTTGGGAACTAAGACCCAACTCAATTATTTTGTTGTTCACCAAGGCACAAAGCAAGTCCTACAAAAACGAAATTAAAAACAAAAAAACAAAACAAATCAGAAAATTCTACAGCAATTAACTAACATACAAAATATACATTCATAACAAATTGTTTACTTCAGTAATTCCAAAAGGAAGGCCAAACACTTTCACTTGGCTCCCATTTATCGCATCTATATCCCAGTTGTCAGGATCACTAACTGAAATTGGTGCAGAGACAACTGGACAATTAGATGCTGACACAGTGCTGGATGCCACAGCAGGTGTCTTTGAACTTTTCACAACAGGATCTGGGATAAAAAAACAACAACTTTAGAATTGAGAACTGGGCATATGCAACCGTTTCAGAAAATAAATTTTACTTACTAGTGTTAACTGGTGTAGTGGTGCAATTGCTTTGCAAGTGACTGGTGATGAGACAAATACAGGTAGGGGTGTCTCATTTAGCATTTGTGAATAATTTGCATTAGACGCTGACACAATGCTAGAAGATGCCACAGCAGGTGTCATTAAACTTTTCACAACAGAATCTGGGAGAGAACAAAAACTTAAGAATTTTTGAGAACATGAGGGCAAGCAAGCATTTCAGAATATAAATTCTACTCACTGGTATGAACTGGTGGGGCAATTGATTTACAAATGACTGGTGATGAGACAACTACACGTAGAGGTGTCCTGATATTTACCATTAGTGGATAACTTGCATTAGCTGCTGACACAATGCTAGAAGATGCCACAGCAGGAGTCTGTGAACTTTTCACAACAGAATCTGGGAGAGGACCATAAAAACTTTAGAATTGAGAAACATGAGGGCAAGCAAGAATTTCAGAAAAAAAAATTACTTACTGGTGTAAACTGGTCGGGTAATTGATTTACAAATGACTGTTGATGAGACAACTACACGTAGAGGTGTCTTAGTTACCATTTGTGAATAATTTGCATTAGCTGCTGACACAATGC
>NW_026267198.1:1129809-1134524 GCF_000697945.3 Frankliniella occidentalis
TGATAGATACAGGCAAGTAAGAACGCTTTTCGGGGGGGCTTTGTTGTTTTAAAACGACATGTGTCGTTTTAAAACAACAACGGTAGTTCAAAGTGGTGTTTTAACATATGCATGCTCAAAAGCATCTCGGGAACTCGGAAGACCGTATGACGAATGCATCATAGGAAAAATTGCGCTCAAAAATGGCAACTTGCACTAAAGTGCGCGTTTTGCTCCGAAGGTCGAAACATTGAAATGAGTACAACGACACTCAATATTCAGAACTACGACACTCGATATTGCCTCAGTACTCATTGATAAAGCACCAGAAACCAAAAAAGTTGATTAGTTACAATTTTTTGATTTTCGATGATGTCGAGTGACCCCTAAGGCCTAAGGCATGAGGTCGTTTTAAAACGACGTTCGACTTCGAGCAGGTTTTTGAGGCACTGTCTTTGAGAAAAGTGTATTTTTTTACTCGTCAAGTTTTATTTCTTACACTTTTCCGTACAACCAACCTAAGTTTACCCTATATTTCTCGAAGAATTGCCGTCTAAATCGTTCTTTTTACTAACACCCCTCAAAAATCACCCCAAAACACTTGTTGGCCACTCGTCTGTTTATTGGCATTTTTTGGGTGAAATGTGATCATTAATCCAACGCAGACAACTCCTGAAATTTTCATCCACTTTAAAAATAAAATAAGAAATCATGTCGAGTGACTCCTAAGGCATGATGTCGTTGATAAACGACATTCAGCAATCCTGAACCGTATATGCTAGAACACCCCACGAGGGCTCAAAATGATTCTTAGACACTCCCTTGGTTGTCACAACTCGAATACTCAACTTTGGTCAATTTCGCCAGGCTCATGCCTTAGAGGGTTAATAATTGTTTTAGGATGCTGGTTACTGTCTGTTTTCGAGGTCTTTGATAGAGGTCTAGAAAAAGTGATAACATTTTGGGAGAACTTATTGGATGGCCATGTCACACTAAATCTTAAGGGCCCTTTTTTTGTCAATAGGAAGTCGCATTTTTGTGCACATCTTTACCAGGTGTCCAACAAATTTGTCACTTCTCTGAATTCAAAATTACATCTTGCAAGATGCGCGCACAGATGCATATTGGATGGACAAAAATGGTCCCTCGACATTTCAGGCCCTTTCCGGGACTTCAAAAGCTGGACTACGGATGGGTTGAAATGCACATTGCAGCTCATTTTTGGATATCTTTAATAAGTACTGTTGCATATCTACTGTGTCGGTCCGAGGTTTTCACCCCACTCAAACCAAGAACGGGTGCCTCTACGCATTGATCGTGACTCCCTGTTGACCCTTTCCGAATGGAGAGGCCCTGTTGGTGGTGAGATAAAAGTTTCCCGTCTGGTTCCTGCGGCAGAAAACATTCGTTAAAAAGGGTTTGACACCTGTCACAAAAAATAATGGTCCTACAAAAATAAGTTGTTTTAAATGCCAACTCGATACCCCCTAAGCAAAACCGCTCAGCGACCCAGAGGTGAGCGAACAACCGCTCAGCGACTCAGGGGTGAGCGAACAACGGCTCAGCTCACGGGTGGCTGGAAATAACCGCTCAGCGCACGCGACGCTCCCGATAACCGCTTGAGTCGCATTTTTATAGAAAATGTAATATTGGTATCATTGGAAAGAGACGGAAATTCTCTTTCGAATGATCCTGAGTTGTTTCCAGCCACCCGTGCGCTGAGCGGTTGTTCGCTCACTTCTGGGTCGCTGAGCGGTTTTGCTTAGGGGGTATCGAACTTTGTAGAGGAATGCACCAAACGACGAACCAGGCCCGCTCTTCTCTACTAGACGGAGTTGCCAGCCACGCTTAAAAAGGTGTGCTTTTCTGATAGGAAACAACTCTTAAACGTGTGGGTCGTGACGACGTCAATTCCGTTGTTAGACAGTGGCGCATATACCAGAAATTTCGTCAAAAAAAGTGACACACTACTACATAAACTTACAGCACTAAGTGCCAATTTTAAATTACTGACATCGGGTACCAACGCTTCAATTTCGTAGCCCTTATCGAAACATGAGATAATTTCTGCTTCAATAATTGTATTGTAAACTATAGTGCCATATTACCGGAACTCTTCCGTACAGAAAAATGTGACTTTACGATGGCTACAGGATGGCTACGCAAGAGCCGCCCCGGAGACAGACAGAAAACAGCCTCTAGCCATTGATATTCTCCTGCCGCATAAAATGGCTGTAGAGTGGCTATAGAATGGCTATAGACTGGCTACAGAATGGCTACAGAATGGCTACTTTAAGGCCAGAAAGAGACATTCCACGGTAAAAACAATGTCTCATTTTTGGAAGGAAAAGGGAAAACTTTAAGGAATTCCCCTTGTTTGTCAAAATCTCCTCTGTTTGAAGTCGTGCTCGCCACCAAGTAGTGGACCCGTCTGAGTCATGGCAAAGAAGAGCACGTTCCCGGAGGGTTATACTGCTGTATTATATCAAATTGTAGTCCAATTCTTTTTTTTTAGTAGACGGTGTCTCGTCCGTTTCCCTGCAATTTGTAGTTTTTGTTTAACACTAAAACGGCCGAAGGGGTCATTTTGACCATTTTTACTTTTCATTTGCCCAAAAAGGTATGAAAATTGTTTTTCATCGGCCTGGCGCTTCCTGACTTTTAATAAATTGCCAAGACACGCTTTGATGCAAACGGTTATATTTTTAGGTTCAGAACTTTTCGAAATATTCACAATTTGTCATACCCTTGTTGGCGGAGGGACCGTAGGTTGAGTCTCTACCGGGGGTGAAAGTCTTAGGCCCACCTGGGTATGCACTGTCGGGTTCAGGGAGTCACAAGTCGGTAGGTACATGATCGGGTCACGTTCACCCGGGGTTACTCACACCAAAATTTCCTAATGGCCTAGTCTGCTCCGCTGACGGGGCACCGCAGG
Organism: Frankliniella occidentalis; assembly: GCF_000697945.3. NCBI lineage: Eukaryota > Metazoa > Arthropoda > Insecta > Thysanoptera > Thripidae > Frankliniella > Frankliniella occidentalis. The sequence goes on from NW_026267198.1 coordinate 1,132,724, forward strand.
CCGAAACTGCTGACTGGCATAGCGACGCGCCGACCGACTGTACTAGCCGAGGGGTACCTCACTCCTATAGTAGGTGTACACTGACTGGAGTCAAGTGATTGGAGATTGATTGGAAATCGATTGGTAATTGATTGGACTGATTAGAATTTGAACAGAAATTGATTGGAATTGGTAATGTTTTGTGACTGGAGAAAACGGAAAGAAATTCACGGAAGAAAATGACTTTGTCGTGAGGATCAATAATGTTCGGTATTCTAAATTCGATAGATGAAATCGAGAATCCGATACTCACAAGCAGAAGTTGGTTGCCCCGACCGGACGCTTGTACGAAGAGAACAAACTCCAGCTTGGTTCTCTCGTACAAGTGTCTGGTCGTGTCAACGAACTTCTGCTTGTGAGTATCCGATTCTTGATTCCAGAAATCGAATTTAGTCTACCAAACAGAACTGATCCCCACAACAAAGACTTTTTGTTCCGTGATCCTAAAATTCAATTTTGTGAGGTATGTGGGGTGCAAACTGAAGACATTTTGTCAAAAATAGTGTACGTAGACTGATTTTTGATTTACATGGAGCTTCTTGGACATTGCAAACTAAAAAAAAAGTTTGTAGCGTGCTATTTCACCTTTTGTGAGGGTTAGAACAGTTCAATGTGCAAGGAAATTCACAGGAAAATGCCACTAAACATACTTTAGTTTTGAGAAAATTTGATTGATTTGTGGAAATGATCGGAGTAATTGGAGTGATTAGAAAATGAACGTAATGTGATTGGAATACGATTAGTTTTTAGACCGTACACTGATCAGACGAAGTGAGGTACCCTCGGTACTAGCTGAACTGCCTAGCTCGGCTACCTGGCGCCGTATTTAACGTACTGGACCACGCATTGCGCGGGCTTATCCGTCGCGACCCGTACTGATAACTTCGGCGCCTTCTCCCTTCTATCGCACGCACTACCGGATAAGGCCGGAAGTGCTGCGGGGTCTGCGAGGTGTACGGCCGCCAGGTGAGCGCGGGCCGGGAGCGGTCCGGGCCGATCACCGAGGTGATCGCATCCCGTCCGCGGGGCGGTCGAAGACCGCTGAGTACAGCGGTACGCTGTTAAATTTTACCGAAGGTGTCATTTTTTTTGCATTAGAGTAGTAAATACGCAGTCCAAGACAGAAAAGGGATCATTTGGGTTTATCCTCTTGTCCCCTTCTTCCCGTTAGCAGAATGTTCCGGTATTCCAGGTGTTTACCTGTTCTCCTGTGCACTGTTATAGTTTCCAACTAAGTGTACACGACATTGTTTTGATGAAATTTGCGTAATTATTAATTAGGGGTAGGGGTCAAAAGGACCCCTTTCGCCGTTCTAGGAAATCGGGAATCTCGGCCGCACCCAGAGAACCATTTAGTTGATACAACTAAATCAGGGTTGTAAGAACCAAAATTTAGTTCCTAAAACCGACTAAAACTTAGTAACCCTATTTTTAACTAAATATAGTCGCACCAATCAAATTAAGTCATCTAGACCAAATTATTTCATCGCCACGAATAAAATTTTAGTCCCAAGAGCTAAAATTTCGTCGGTTTTGAATTTGGTTATATGGACTAAACGGTCTTCTGGGTGCGGGCCGTTAGTGTTAAGAAATGATCTTCCGAATCCTTGCGTTTCACCATGAGAGTATAAGGGGATGGAGAGGCAACGACGGGCGGGCCAGGGCCTGCGCGGCCAAATGTGCGGCTCATTTTCTCCTAAACGATTCCACCTATTTAAAATCCGAAAGCAGCATCTGATAGGGGAAGGTTGATTGTATGGCC
>NW_026267198.1:1134574-1141109 GCF_000697945.3 Frankliniella occidentalis
AATTGATTTACAAATGACTGTTGATGAGACAACTACACGTAGAGGTGTCTTAGTTACCATTTGTGAATAATTTGCATTAGCTGCTGACACAATGCAGGGGGTAGAATCAAGCGGGCTGGGCCGCCTACCATGCGCGTCCCCGGCAGCACTCGACGGGCCGCCGCCCGGCCGAACGTCGTCGTGTTTAAGAAACACATTTAAACGTACTTCCCGACTCTGATCGACACAAAACTTGGTAGCGTTGGAAAGGGGAGATTTCGAACTTTCTTTTGGTACCTTTCTTTTTAAATTTCGTCCTTGGAATGTCGATAAAATGTGTTCTTTATCGAAAGCCGTGGTGGATCGGGGTGCCGCCGAGACGGAAACAAAACAAAGTTTCACCTATTTAGAGTGATTAAACCCACAAACAAGCTCGCTACGAAAAAAACATCATGAATCCAGCTATCGAATAGGCTATGCGGCATGCTCATCTGATTAATACACTTCGAGAAATCAATAAAAAACACAAAATGCGAGAGCGGTCGCCATTTTGCTTTCAACATTTCATTTCAAACTTAAACCATAATCGGATGTTTTGCGCAACATTAAAAGTACCCTATCCTGAGTGAAATTTCACAAGCTTTTTGGCGCTGTGTACGGTTTTTCATGAAAAGATTGCCAACTATGTTAAAATTTGTTCCTTTCTGACTGGTGCGCCGAATCGCGAAACGACTCCCCGATTTTGATTTCGTTCAAACATTGAAGTTACTCACCTGTGAGACAAAGCGGCCACTTTTCCACATAAAGGAAGGTACGGTGCGTCATAATATCCACTAATATGCGCTAGAAATGACGACTAGCAGTGAAAATGTCACTAAATATGAACTTGTGTTGCAGAGCGAGCGAGCAGACGCCAGCCGCCCGGGTAAGCCGCTCGGCTCGTATGAGAAATTCAGCGGTCAGCTCACATCCACAACAAACTCGTGTTTACAACTCAGTCTGCTCGCTTGTGTTGGCTGGCTTTGTGTGCGCCGCACAACAGGTGTTTTATTGATAACATTTCCGCCTGAGTTTTGATTCGAAGGTAAGAGGGAAAACCGTCGCTCACCCGACCACTAACGGTTTATGTTTCGTAGAGATCTGCAGCCTCTTGCACCGTCAAACTAAATGTTTCAACTGGCCATACCGGTTGGCGTTGGTTAGGACGGACAGGCAAACGATGTATTATTGTAACAAATTCTCAAATCTATTCGTTCAACGAGTACTTTACAACCGAGCTCTGAAATGCTTGCCGACTTTTGGTCCTAGGCTGCTAGATTTCTCTCACTTTTCCCACTTTTCTTCTGGAGATGTTTGTGAACTCTCAAGGTAGCATTGTCCCTTGCCTAGTGATGGTTACTCTAGATTTCTAATTCCTTTATTTTTCTGCAGTAATATGCCGCCTCGCAGGTCTCAGCGAAAGAAACAGCAAAAGCAACATGGAAATGGAGAAGTTGCTATCGCACAACCTTCGCAGAAAAGTCAAACCGAAAAGGTAATGTAGTTACGATGCAAATTAACAATATTAAGATTTTCTTTGTTTGTTTGCACAAATATTTATATTATTTTGTAAGTTTTGGTTTTGTGATCTGTCTTCATATGGTTTGATCTTCGTCACAAGTTGTTTTGATTTTTGTTTTTCTGTTTGAAGGCTGCTAAGGCCGACACAACAAAACCAACCAATCCTCGGAGATCAAAGAGGAATGTGTCAAATGTACAAGCAACTGCACCTCAGCCCAAAAGTAGTGAGGTGAGAGACTTTTAAATTTTATTCTTTTTTTTATTTATCAATCCTAGTTGATATGTTACATTGTTTTCTTTTTTGTGTTCCAGCATGAATTGAATGAAGAAATATATGATCAGTTATTCGATCAAGTTATAATTAACTTAGAGGAAGATGATAATCATATCGTAGCAAGTGGTGTCAGTGTGGAAGCAGAACACATGAGCGCATTTCCTGCCACTACTTCCTCTACAAACATATCTCCCGCATTGTACCCATGTGAACATTGTGATAATGTTTTGACATCAAAGCATGGTTTTGCTAAACATGTTATGAACCACCTTATCAAGAGTAAGTATATGTAACTTTAGTCCATCCTTATTGTAGTTGTTTTATCTGAAACGTTTAAATAAATTATTGAAATGTTCTATGTACTACAGTAGTGTAAGGCTACTAGTTCTTGGAAAAAGTTGACACACATTATCTCAATTTTATTTTGTTTCTTTTTTCTTTAGAATGCAATTCCAAAAGGCCATCTGCTGCAGCATTAAAACCTTTGATGGAAAGCTTTACAATCCAGTCATTAAATGAAATTGCTTCAGAACATGGAGATGAAAAGAAAAAATTTGTTGAAGAAGTTTTAAGTGTTTCTCAAAGTGGCAGTAGTGAATGGACTAATTTTGTGTCAAGCATTACTTCTCCAATCCTGGAAAGTGTATCCAAGCCTTCCAAAATGTTACCTGCTAATCAATATGAAGAACAGTTGATTTCACTAAATAAGTTGCTGAACAATGAAGACAAAAGTTCTGCATTCTTAGCTGGTTTAATGAATCTTAGTCCGGTGGCTACTGTCAGCGATACTGCACTCAATGACTCATCTACCAAATTTTGCACAGTTGTTCTAGGGTCCATTCTGAACAATTTTGCTCGATTAGACATTTGATCCGACCTTGCAAACGCCTGCTATGGCCAATTTTAGTCCAAATTTTCGGAATTCCGCCTTAAGTTGTCCAAATTGGTCAACTGGCAACCAGTGGTTCGATCTTGATGTTCGAACATGTTTTTCCGACTAAGTCGGATGTGCTGAACACGATGGCGTTGAGCAATTGAAGATATCTCTTACCGTTTGGAAAATATTGAGGGTTGTTTCTTAAGTTTTGTTAAGTGAAAATTTGTCAATTTCGCTCTTTCCTATATTTGAGCACTTTAAAACCGGAATTTCGAAAAAGGACCTTTCCTATTGGCTATTGTACACTACCTGACGAGTAGAACGCAAAAAATCGGAAGTCTCTAGCACTTATGGTTTTCCCGCTACGCCCTCTCAAAGTTGACGCTGCGCGACTCCCTGCAGGAAAAGCCCCTAAGGGGCAGATAGGCAACCCGCCCGACAAAATGCCAAAAACGACGAGAAATCGCCCGTTTTCGGCCGAATTTTGCGTTTATTTCGATTCTGCCATCAAAATTCAAGTCTCTAAATGTAAAGGGCATCATATTCGTCAGTATCTGACGACGTCAGGTCATCAGGATCGTCGACATCCTCTTCCCCGGACTCAGAATCCCTCTCGGGAGGCGGTGCATTTTCAGCTGGGCTTCTACTGGAACTGAAATTAAAAATGCGAGGTGATGGTTCGGCCATTGCGCCACACGGATTCGGGTACTGGAAGTAAAGTCTTACATTGTGTTAGCACAGGTGACACCGGTACAGTTTGCACATAGGGGGAAGCAGGGCAAATTGTCTCTATGACACGAACACTGGTTCGTCGAGCAGTCGCCTTTGCACCCGCACCCACGCATTTCCCGACAGGCCTCCCAGATTGGCGGCAGCGTGGTCCATTTGGGGACCCAGGTCTTGTCCTCCAGGCGCCAGCCCCATTGTGAAGGTGACGGCATCGTAGGGTTGGTGAGGTGCGCCTGCCCCCAAATCTGGCCTGCCTGAAACACTGCTCTAGAAATGTGCAGCATAAGTGCATCTGTTGTGGGTGGGATCATGGTGACATTGGCCTTCCTTTTGGGGAAAAAAATTCTTCTGTTCTCTTCTAAAGACAGTGTATCTTTCCCGTTGTACAGATGAATGCAGAACAGCACTAAGAGGTCTATACTTGTTTGAGAAAGCGTGGCGACAGGTTGTGATAGTTCAAAAAAAGCAGGCGTTGTTTGCAGGTTTGAATTCCACGTTTTCCAGCAGGATTTTTTACCTTTGCCAACAAAGGCAGATACAGTGTCACAGCCACTGAACGCATGGAATCCGCGTAGTGCAGTTGCTTGCTGGTCGCCAAGATGAACAGCAATTGCGTGGGCAGCAATGTACCGGTGTCTGGGCCCGGTACCGATCTCCACCCACAGTTCGGATAGTCCGGCTTGCTGAAGTTGTCCGTAAAACGAAACTGCAAGCACCAGAACATCGCTATCGACAGTTCGTATTTTCACCTTGCGCGCGCCGTGTGTCACCATGTCTGCGACGTGCAGGATCAGCCTTCCATCGGCCTCGTCCTGATGCGCGCAGGACACGCCGCCGAGATGAGAGGGGACGTCGGCCGAGACCAGCATGGTGTCACCCATGTTGACAGCACAGTTGAGGTTCTTCTCCGCGAGAGCACTCCAAGCTAGGAATCGAAAAAGTTCAGTTTTGTTCTCAGGGTTGCGCAAAAAATCTTGCCAGTTCCGTGGAAGTGCAGTTGTCCCTTGAACTCGACGTCTCACTCCGGTCCCTCGGCCTGCCCTTGTCCCTTCCTTGATACTGAGAGCATTGTAAGTATCAAACACAAGATCAATCCGGCGCGCCGCGAACTTCTGAATATCGCGCAGGATATGCGGCAACAACTCTTTGGCCCAGTACTCGGCGTAGGTTTTGGAAGTTCGTGGCCTGATAAGTTGGACCAGGGCAGCCCCGTCATATGCAATACCATCGCAAGAACTCGGAGGGTTTGAGATTTTAACTTGGTTCTCCAAAATCTCGAGGATGTCGGATTTTGTCCCAAGGTACAGTGATCCGTCAATAGACAGAGAGGGGGGGAAGTCCTGATTTTCATTTGCAAAGAAAATATCCTCACTAACTTTGCGATATTTTGCAGCCATGTACATAGTAGTGAACAGGTGCAGATCCTCTTTCAAACCTTTGATCTGTCGCGCCCCGGGCCGAGCGACCACTGCAGACTTGGAAAATATTTGTAGCTTACATTTCTGCATAGGGTCGAACGGAGACTTGTTCGCACCCTGCCTGGAGAGGCGATCTCTGCAAAATGTTTCCATCATTCTGACACCCTCCGCCCCTGCTATACGAAGGTTTTCCACGGACTCACTTGACATAACAACACCCGAATCAATGGCGACGAGGTTTGGTGTTGTCTCGTGAAAAGGGTTACCAATTGATTCGAAGGCTTCCTTCAGCTTCCAGATGTTCGTCTGGAACCGTTGCTGGTGGGCTGCAGTTTGCTCATGGTGAAGAGAAGAGTCCGCCTTCTGCTTGGTCGCCCTGAGAGAAAATTCATGCCGCAGACGTGCAATTTCTGGGGCCACCAGCACCTTCCCCCGCATTTTGCTGTCGCTGTGTATGCGACCAGAGGCACCTAGCTCTGCTTTAAGTATAGCATTATTCTGCTCATGAAATTGGTCAGCGGCAATTGCTGAGTGCGGGGCTGACGTTTTGTTGAGGGCAAAAAAGCCGTTGGAAAATATTTCTTGCACTGTAGGGGCAACTTGAGACAGGTACGTCAAATCGGTGAGGTGTATCGACAAAGCTTTAGCGTAATTTAATCTATTGACGACAAAAAACCACGGCAGTATTCGGGTAAGGCACTCCTTGTACAACTCGTAGTCCTGCCCCCGCACCGACTTTAAGGAGAGAAAATATAGGGTCTCCAGGTTCAGAACTAGCAGCCAGTAGAAGAATGTGGGCGAAGCGTCGGCCCTTTTCTGCACCCACACATCGAGTGACTCACCCTCGTTGTTTTCCTCATATGCCTGGTGCAGCAGTATGTAGAGGACAGCTATCGTCATTTCGTGCGCACGCCTCGCTCTCTTCAAATGTTGCACTTGTAGAGCAGCGTTAGCGGCGGTCTCTGACATCACTCCGGAGGCTGCGAGGACTCTAACCCAGCCGCTTCCTTCAAGGACATCGCCGAGCAGCCTGAGTGTGCCCTGCTCAAAATGAAAACCGCCAAACAAGAAAAAAATCCGGCCATCCCCATATTTGTCGGGCCACGTATATTGAATAGTTTTTCCAAGCACAAAAAGGGGGTAGTCGACAGTAATTATGGCGGTCTGTCCAGGATTTAGCTTCTCAGTAAGGTCAATTGCTATGTCCATACCGTGACACATCATAGAGGGAGAGGTCGACAGGTGGTCAAACATCGGCAATATGCCATTTAGAGCGGGGATAATATTTTTAGGTGGAGTGTTCGTTGCGTGGAATCCCGCCCAGGTGAGGTCCAGCTTGCCTGCCAGTGGCCGCTCGTATGAGGTCCGCAAATACTCCAGCCAGGGCCCCTCCCGCCGCCACAGGTTTGCAGGGGTGTCTAACGCACGCAAAGGAGGCCTCTCGAGGTGTGTGGGGGTGGGGGTCCTGTCCAGGGAGAACTCGGTGAAAATGAGGACGCGAAAGGCGTATGGTACCCGTACCTCACGTAAAAATTACTTTGTTGGTAAAACCACAGTGTGGACCGTGGTATAAAACTCCGGAAGAGGGGGGATGCAACGCAAGCGCTTATCCACATCAGCGAACTGCATCGTGAAAGAACGGCTGATACCTTTCCGAAAAAAGAAACAAGTTAGTTTCGCTCCGCCCCTCCACCCCCC
>NW_026267198.1:1141574-1144047 GCF_000697945.3 Frankliniella occidentalis
GGGGGAGAAAGAGAGAGAGAGAGAGAGAGAGAGAGAGAGAGAGAGAGAAAATTACCTTCGAATGTTTTTTTGCAGGGCCCCGATGAGAATGAGAAACTAGGCGGTAGTTGTACATGAGTGTTTGACAGACAGCTAACACTGGCTGTGTGGCTCTGCCGACGTTAACTGCTGAGGGGCCATACATAATGCTGGAAATTACTGCTAAAAGGGACGAAGGTATTGAGTTTTCTTGGCAGTTGGGAGGGAATTCCCCATCAAACTGGAACCCTATTTTATTCATTTCATCTTGCAGGAGAAGAACTGTTCTGCGAAGGGCGATGGCATCCTCGTCCTTGTCGACATTTTTCACTAAATTTTTCAAGGCCTTTTCAGAAATGAGCTGGTACTCGCGACCTATTTTTTCTTCAATGAGTTCTGGGAATTTTGCCATGATACGCTCTCGTAAGCGGGTAGAGTGAACGGGTGTCATTTCACTCAAATCTGAACCATCTAGCTCAGCAAGTCTCCGGGCATAGATTTGCGTAAGTTCACTCATTTTAAATTTATGGCACCTGGATTCAGTAGAGTCGAGATTGTCCTGGATGTGGGTGTGGAGATCCGCAAACGCGAGGCTCTCACAAAGCTGGACCGCCTCGGCACTCTGCTGGTCCGCCCTCTTCCGGCCGCTGTTCCGTAAGGCAATCCAGCATGTGTTGTGGTACGCCGTCCCTTGGGCCTGAAAATCTACTCCTGCCAAATTTTGCGCCTTTAAAATGTCCCTCAGGTTTTCATCTGTGCTGGCCTGGACCAAGAGTGTGAGTTCCCTGCTCCGCTCCTCGCTTTGGATTCTGCGCAGGACTTCCCTGCGCGTAGCCGGCCCACCGCAAATGATACATTTTGCTTCTACCTTCGACTTGGACGACAAGGGAGAGGGGCACGAAGAGGCACGTGCCTGTGCGAGCCTTAACGGCGAGGGGCTGGGGCTGTTCTCAGAAGACCTGCAATAATACAGGGTTAAGAAAGAGCGCAAAAAACAGAGAAATAAATCTGACAGTAAATTATATTTACTTCGCCTCTCCGGTTCTAGCCCGTTTTTCCGCACGTTTCAATTGTGTACCGTTGAACTTTAAATAGCAAGCCCTGTGGTATTTGGCATTCTGCTTCGCAAGGGTGTTTGCTATACCCGCGCCGTCGTCCAGGTGCTGTAGTTTTACAGAGGTTGGGAGGGCCTGTATTCTTTTAAAAGATAACAGGTTTTCCTCAAGCGTCTTATACCCCGCAAGGTGGGCAGATGGATTGAAGTTAAGACCGGGACAGAGTAGTGGCCCAGTACTCTTGCTTATGGTTTTCTCCTGGCATATAACACATGCAGTCCAGTCAAAAGCACCCCCTGGGGAGATCGGGTTCGAAAACCTCCGCGTCTTTTTGGCCTCGGGCGACGCCATGGCGGCTGACGCAAAACAATAACAAAATTAACGCTAGCTTATTCCCGGAAATCGGCTCTGCTAAGAAAAAACACTGACGCGGCCACAATGTGGCTATGCGACAGTTAGTGTGTGACATACCTTAAGGTCATAAGCAGCGAGCAGTGTAAATCAGGACCGTGTTTTGTACGCTAGCCTATTCGGCCTTCCTTGCTCATCGGCGCCCGCCGCCCGCCCCGCGCCTGCGCTGCTCTACAATGTGATCTATTTCAGTGTTGCCAAGGCTGTTTCCCTCCCAGGTCCGATAAAATATCCCCGCAGACACTCGTACCAACAGATAAAACCACAAACAGCCCGATTGCAGAAAGAACGGCCGAAAACGGGCGATTTCTCGTCGTTTTTGGCATTTTGTCGGGCGGGTTGCCTATCTGCCCCTTAGGGGCTTTTCCTGCAGGGAGTCGCGCAGCGTCAACTTTGAGAGGGCATAGCGGGAAAACCATAAGTGCTAGAGACTTCCGATTTTTTGCGTTCTACTCGTCAGGTAGTGTACAATAGCCAATAGGAAAGGTCCTTTTTCGAAATTCCGGTTTTAAAGTGCTCAAATATAGGAAAGAGCGAAATTGACAAATTTTCACTTAACAAAACTTAAGAAACAACCCTCAATATTTTCCAAACGGTAAGAGATATCTTCAATTGCTCAACGCCATCGTGTTCAGCACATCCGACTTAGTCGGAAAAACATGTTCGAACATCAAGATCGAACCACTGGTTGCCAGTTGACCAATTTGGACAACTTAAGGCGGAATTCCGAAAATTTGGACTAAAATTGGCCATAGCAGGCGTTTGCAAGGTCGGATCAAATGTCTAATCGAGCAAAATTGTTCAGAATGGACCCTAGAACAACTGTGCAAAATTTGGTAGATGAGTCATTGAGTGCAGTATTAACAGCTTTTGGCGACAGTAGCCACCGGACTATTAGCTCTGCCCTCACTAATCAGAATTTAGCTAAAATGATTCTGTTCCGTTTACTCTCTAAAGTGGTAGATAAAACTGTAAATTTTGTTTTCTCT
>NW_026267198.1:1144097-1165094 GCF_000697945.3 Frankliniella occidentalis
CAATCAACCTTCCCCTATCAGATGCTGCTTTCGGATTTTAAATAGGTGGAATCGTTTTGGAGAAAATGAGCCGCACATTTGGCCGCGCAGGCCCTGGCCCGCTCGTCGTTGCCTCTCCATCCCCTTCTACTCCATGGTTTCACTGGTCTGCCCCCTTCATAAACGTTTTGGTAAGTGTCGACAAGCCGACAAGCAGGTGATGGTATCATTTTACGATTTGACGCCTCTTTGTACGTCTTTATGTGCAGCGTGGTCATATTCACCGTATTCTCGTCGAAAAAAAACACACTTCATCGCCCAAACGGTGCAAGATAGAGTCAAACAGAGAAAATTTTAGTCGTAACGGTTCTTCTTTCACAAGGCACCCTTTATGCGACCATGAAAAAAATATTTAAAAAATCTACATCTTTGACCATCTCTTATTTCTTTGTTATCCGCTTTTACCGCGTTAGTGGTTGTTCCAGGATTTGCACGCACCATTTGTAGACCTCTAGCTCGTCTCCTTCGTCTTACACGGACGACGGACCGACAGTAGAGCGGTGGTTGCATTATCCCGCGTTAATGCTTTTTTTAAAGCAGTAGGGCAGGCTAAAAAGTGCGCAGAATTTTAGCGGGCACTTGGCACTTATGTGAGTGCTTACGTGGGTTTAACTTTATGCCCTCCTGTACGCACATTAAATCTCAGTGACAGTGGCGTAACTGTTCGACAACTCCAACCTATACTCATGGAGTTCAGCAGGTCACCGTCCAGCGGCGTCGTCATTATGGTTTTTGACCATTTCGAGTAAAGAAATGTGTCGGATAGAGAAAACAAACCATCGATCAACGAAAACCGCATTACGATATGTAAATTAGTTTAACAGTTATTCTGGTCTAAAACTCGAGTCGCCCATAACGCGCAATATAAATCCTTAACTTTGAATCGCTACATCTGAAAAGTGACTTGCAAGCACTTACGATGTTGTACGGTGACCCGCTTAGCTACGTGTCTGTACGGAGCTCTCTGGAACGACGGGCTTATACCATGAGAGAAGGGCGCCCTGGAGAAGAAGCTTAACCCCGGCCGGAGCGTGCGCCGCGGGACGGGGGACCAGCCTGTGAGCGCAAATGAAGACGTACGGCCTTTTGTAAACGTGCGTCAGAATGGCGAAGGTCTGACGCGTCGGCTCATGTAACTGTCATACCTGTAAGTTCAAAAGTAAGGGGCCCGCCTAGAGCGCGCGCGGCCTGTGCCGGGGGCTCCGGCCAATCTGCCTGGCTGATGACTGGCCGGCCGAGCGCTGCTGGGCCGGGCGGGCGATGCGCAGTCGACCGCTGCGCTCCCCCTCCACCGGTCTGCGCAGCCCGCCCGGCCCGCGCGCCGCTCCGCCGGCCAGCCATCAGCCAGGCCGGAGCCCCCGGCACGGGCCGCGCGCGCCCTTAGGCGGGCCCATGCGCCCTCACTTTTGAACTTACAGGTATGACAGTTACATGAGCCGACGCGTCAGTCCTTCGCCATTCTGGCGCACGTTTACAAAAGGCCGTAGCTCTTTATTGGCGCTCACATGCTGGTCCCCCGTCCCGCGGCGCACGCTCCGGCCGGGGTTAAGCTTCTTCTCCAGGGCGCCCTTCTCGCATGCTTATACGGAACGGAGACGCCACGAACTCCGTGGCCTCAGAAATAGGAAGAATACAAGAGCGACAGTTGGGCTGGGCTCTTACATTACTTCATATTCCCGTTTAGGTTCCGTCTTTGCGGAATACCCTATTATCATTATTATTTAACTCCATAGCTGAACTTACTGTCCGGGATGACTGTGCGCCATGTACACCACATCACCGCCATTGGCAGGGCACGCTCCGCGGCGAAAGTCGTCCCACGACGCACAACGTACGGCGGGAAAGGCATCCGCATGATTGACAGCCTCGGCGAAGTACATCCAAGAGCGAAGGTGGCTGCAGCCGATCTCGAGCTCGAGGAAGCAGCCGGGCTGCACAGCTGTGCCACCGTTAGGCCAGATGTCAACGTCGCCGCATGGCGCGTTGAAGCCAAAAACGCCAGCGTCGGTGTGTACGATCTCCACCAGCTCAGCTGCGTCCCGCGTCAGTCTGGCAACGCCAGGGGTCTCGAATCCAGGCCCGGCAGGGTCCATGCCTGCACGTTGAACACGCGTTGTCGACATTTTTCAGACAGCCCCCTAAAGACTGTTTCTACCAGAGTTTAACATTCTGTGCGAAGTACGACATACACGTCGGAAGAAGTACTTGGGTACTCCGCTAGAGTCCGGAACAGGGAGACGAATAATAAAACGTGGTTTGCTTCTTCTTCGTTTCAGATCCGGGCACTAGAGGAGTACCACTCCACTCATCTTCCTTTTCTTTTAGGCGGCACACTTGCCTTGATTTTTATTATATCTTACCTGTTATTTGATGGATTTGGAAGGTGATGGTATCAGATGCTACCCCAATCAGTTGTGCGCCAAGGGAATGACCGGTTAGCCAGATACTCTCTGCCGGAAGCCCAGTTTGCACCATGCGGTTGAGTGCGTCCGCTACAGCACGACTGGCCTATAGGGGGAAGCGATAGAGCTCACGAACATGTAATGAGATGACTGTTTGAGGAGAAAGAAAACACGACTCACACCAGGCAGGTTGCTGAGCGCCGAGAGGTACGGAAAGCCAGAGTATGCGCTCCAATCGACGACGATAACGTTGAAAGATCCTTGACGTAGGAAGGCTGGAGCAAGTTTTCGGTTAGATTTAAAACGCGTACCGAGTATCTGGTCCGCCATATTTGAAGCAGACGTGTGATCATGACCTTAATAACTCTGGGAAATGGAAAGAGGCGACTGTGCCCGGTGATAATGTCTGCAAGCCATGGGCCTCCACGTTACGACGTGTGTTCCTCATTGCTATGAACGCTCATGAACCCTTGGCGTGTCAGACGTGGCGGCCACTTACCCCCGATCGCCAAGGTGATGCTCAAGACAGCGTCATTTCTACGCATGCTTTTATTTGAGATTGAGACCTCCACTATCGAAAATTTTTATCTTGAAATTGGAATGGCCAATAGTTTACTAGGGGATACGGTATGCCGGTACCCGTATGGGTGCCCAGTCGCAATCTTCACAAGTAGGAAAAGTATTATTTGTTTGGCTGATCGATTAGCGAAGCATATTACTCCAGGAATGATCAAAAAGTTTCGCGTATATCTGTCTGTAATCACGGTAACTCGAGAACGGTTCTATCTAGGGACAGCGGGGCACCATGAACGTGGGACACGATGAGCATTATGAATGTACGCGCCAATGATGTCACCAACCAATAAGACGTTGATAGGGGGTGTGCCAGCGGGTGTCTTTATCGAGAGCGCGAAGGCGCACGGCGCGTAAGACGAGGAAGGGAGAGGTTCATAAATTTAAAGGGAGCAAATTAGGTAAATCGAGCATAAAAATATTCAGGATATTTTTTTAGAGCCGCATGCTGAGTCCGACAGTACAAGCGACGTTTTCCCTGCCTTCTCTAACCTTCTTACTATGAGAAACGACTGGACTTAGACGCGATTTTTCAGAACACCTGAGGTTAACTCAGGTCTCTCTAGACCAAAAAGTTGCCTTTTGGGGCAAGATGAGCAGTTGTTTTCGGATTACCATGATCATGAACTTTTTTTTTATATAATTTTCTCTCATTTTAAAGAAGAGTGGCAATTTAATTTTTTTTTTAAAAGATTCTCCAACTTAATACTTTACATGACCAACCCCTCCATAAGATTGTTGCATACCTTACCAAATTAAACTTGTTAGAATAGATTTAACCCATTGGAATAAATTTAAAATAAAATCAATTGTTCCTATCTTTAATTTATAGACGATGTCATTTCTCGTGTGGGAAGCGGCTCTGTCCCTGGCCGCGAATGAAAAACAATCTCTGTTCCCAGCTCCGCGCCTGAGAATCGTGTTGGTAGCGGCTCTTTTCTAGACTGCGCTTTGGAAACGAGTGAGCTCACAGCCGCAAACTTCAAAACCTAATTATGTTCAGATCAAAATCTGGTTAGTGATTTGGATTCAGCTATCGTCAAAAAGGGAACGAAAGTGTCCTTTTCGCCGAGACGATCAGAGGCAAAATGCCAGAATTATTGACGTTCAAAGTGACAATAACTGCCAAAAACGCGGGAAGGGGGGGGGGGAATCACTTGCGTATTAAGGGGCCCTACCCAGAGAAGGAGCGCACGGCCAGTCTGGGAATGGCTGCGTATTAAATGTTTTGGTGGCGTCCGAACGGTCGGGCAGGCCCGGCAGGCCCGGCAGGCCCTGCGGGGTGCGGGCGGGTGCGGGGGAGGCGGGACTGCACCGGCCGGGACGCGTGACAAATCCAGATGGCGAGGACCCCGGCCGCCGGGGTCTGCCTCGACGCGTCCAGCCTCCTTCGAGCTCCGGGCCAGCTCTGCCTTCGCCTCTCCGGCGACCAAGTCCCGAAAAGTACAACTATAAAATCCGTTAGAATTATCGTAGAATTTTCATTCTTGGACTTTTGGACTCTGCCAGATTCTCAAGAAATTGATGCCGTGCATGCTAGAAGGCTCGCAAGCTTGGAAAAGGACTTATGGCGGCTCGCCATTGCTCCAGTGAGCCCGTTTCGTTCCGGTCACCACATGGCCCCCTGTGCGAGCCGAGCACCGCGACCCCAGAGGCCCCCTCCCCTCCCCACCCTCTGTTTCCAAAGACACTATTATATGACAACAGGCCAGCGAAACAGTGCTCTGACTGAAAGAGGATATGCCGTTGTGTGGCGCAAATAGTGCTCCTACCGAGAAAATTTGAGAAGTTTTGCGCCGACTGCGGTTTTTGTGGAAAAAAAATGAAGTCTCTGCGACAATTTTGACCGAAATGGTTACAAGTTTTAGTTCATGTCATTTGACTAAAAATTGCCCTAGAGCTATGATTTTTGGTATTCTAGTTGACATTTTCCTTGCCGATCCAATGGTGCCAATGTCAGTTTTGTACAACCTCTATTTCAAATAGTTGAACCCGTTTTAGAAGTGCGTTAATTAGTCACGGCACCCCCCTGCTGTGAGGGTAGGCCAGCGGCCGGTGGAGGCGGCCGAACAGGCCCCATCCCACCCGCCTCCTTTTTTTTCGGTGCCCCCCACACCCCTCCCGCTCCCCTCTCTGCGCGACGAGGACGGCTGCAGCCCGCTGAGCTTGTCTCTCTCTAAAGGTCTCAGGCGGTTCGAAACAGAGGTTCACTTGTGACATAAGTTTAGGAAAACCACAAATATCATATTTTTCCTGCTTATACAGTCAGAAAGAGTAAAGTCCAATCTAGTGCCCATCATAAATTTCTTTTCGATGCGTCCACAGATGTGGCTCTAACAAGCGTCTGATATTGACCGACTTTCCAGGCGTTCCAGATCAAACCCTGTCACATTTTGCACCTTGAAAAATATGATGGGCACTAGTCCTAGTACCCGACTACCATCCCACGAAGTTTCGTGGCTGTGCGGTTTATAGTTTCGCCAAACTTATGTCACAAAGTCGGCGAAAATTCGAACTTTGAGGCGTCGCGACGCCAAAACTAAGCGTCGGAGAGCAAAACGGTTCGAGGTAGTGTATAAGCGTATCATACACTACCGATTTCTGAAAAAAACCCAAACTCGCTCCTACCGCCTTAAAGAAGAGTATGCGGAGGGAGCGGGCGCGTGAGCAGTCCAGCAATCCCTTATCACTATCGGAATTGCGAGAAATTCCTGACAGGTATATACTATTTTTACATCGCTTAAAGCCTTGTTTGGGAAAATAAGTTTTGGGCACATATTATTGGGAAAAATGACCGGAAACCGGGGGCAAAACCTGCCAAAAATCCGTCACGTGGTTTGGGTACGGCCCCTAACTCGTTCCCCCCGGCCTGTACTAAAGACGTACTAACAGCGTAATAACGCGTAAATGGTAGACATCAAGCGTAACAGTGCCGTAATAACATTATTTTGCATAAATGATGCAAAACTACGCAAAAAATAGGGTGTACTAACGTGTACTAACTCGTACACTTTGATCTGGCGTGATTTCCCCCTCGCAAAAACGACTTCGTGTCACTTTGAATGACAATAACTGTGGCATTTTGCCTCCGATCGTCTCGGCGAATAAGATTTGAACATAATAAGGTTTTTGGGTGTCTTTCTAGGACATAAATATGCAAAATCATCGTACCCCACCTAATGATCATGGAACCCCATGGGTGGGGTACCATGCACATAATGCAGGGTTCCAATATTTTATCCCCAGCCCAGAAATTGTTTGATTGAGAGGTATGATTTCTTAAGCAGGTTGTATTTAAGAGACCTGAGCATATAATCCAGCTGCCCTAAACACTATAGAGGAGGGGGAAGGACTAAAACAAAATAAGGTGGTCATGGTACCCCGCTCCATCGTACGTGAAATTTTTCTTGCAGCTTGTGTCATAAAAAGCAAGAACTGTATTGATTTTGAACCCTCTAGCTCAATAATTGAACTATCGAAAATTTCAAAAACAAAACGCCGAAAAGATTTCTTTTGAAAAATATTTTTTATATCTTCCTGAGAGGTAACTCGTAAAAGTAGGACCAAAAGGGGGTTTGGCTCTATCTTCCGTTTAGGCGCCAGAGGAAGTTTTCCACACGAAAATGGCCCTCGGTCTCGGCAAAATTAAACACGGGAGTGGGGGGGGGGGGGAATTTGTGACCCTTGGGGCCAAAGGCCTATTTACGACTCTGCCTTTTGGCCGACTCGGGTGTCAGCGCCGCAGGCCCAGGTACCATGTATGCCAGGCGCGTTGCAGCGTAACAGTGTTTCGCGTGAGATATCGCGAAGCCTGTTTCGCGAGACGTGGTCTGGCGTACATCTACCTTCTGTCAGATGTTTCGTACCGCTTAATTTTTAATCAGAAAAATATCACGTGAGTGGGTTAAGAGACAATGTTGTTTTTTCTATACCTGAAGACACAGTTTTGGAGCTGTCACTGTCTTTGCTATCCATGTAGCCGTGTATGAAGAAAACAGTTCGGAGTGATCTGTTGAACGTGGCGTCATCGAGGAGGGCGGGTGCGTTATCAACACCAATCGAGCTGTTGCCGTCCGAACTGTCAGAACAACACAAATGTTTTCATTTCCTTGCGAATTAAGAAGTGAGAAAGAAAAATAATGAGATACGTACGAGAAGAGGATGAAATTAATCTCCCTGAATTCAGAAGTTGCGTTGCTGGAGCTGTTTGCTGCCGCAGCATCCTCCTCGCCCTCCTCGAGTGTGTTCCAGACTGATTCTCTCTTGGGTGATTCTCAGAATACGGGCCATTTGGGAGTTCCTAAAATTTTTATTTTTTTTGTCGAATTTGCTAGGTTTTTGGGTCGCAATGGTTTTATTTGCCTTCAAATAAGATACGTGTAAAGTGGCGATAGTTCAAATCACGTACTTCTAGTACAACGTTAAAAGACCATATTGTGGTCACGTTCAATCAATGGTAAAACTCAAATATTGCCTCCAGCCCCTTTTAATTAGTCTTTTGTTTGCTCCACTAGTGTGTCGTACTCATATTTTACATTCAGTCATCCCCAACAGTGCAATAAATAACTTGTTTTTCGCCCCGACACTGCTCCACAGATGCCCAACCTCATAATGTACAGTTCTAAATTAACCCCTAACTACATATTTTCTCATTAGGTCATTACAACGCGTTACCTGTAACTAAAAGTTATTAAACAAAGGTCAGACCTACAAAAGGGGATACGGAGTTCACAAGTCAGAAGGTACTAATTGAAGCATTACTAATCCGGGGTTGCAGATGCAAGGATCCGCTTAGCCACAAAAGAAGCAGCACATCAAAACCTTCCTTTTCATCGAAAGGGGGATTTGATATGACACAATCGTGGCTGTGTGGAGGCGACACGGTATTCACACTGCAAAAGCGTACCAGCCAACTTTCGAATTTGAAGACTGTTTTTGACGATGACGAAGTAGGAGCTCTGCCGCTTGCTTCGGGGAACATTAATAGTCCCTACAGAGTAGTACTGTGGGCGTAGAATTGTTATTCTACCTCCTGCCCAGTTTGACGTCAGTGCAAACATTGTGAACTCCGTTACTTTTTGAAAAAGTTAGTGAGAACGACTTCGGTCGTCTCCTGACGAAATAAAGAAAAATATTTCCACATCGAAATTCATTCCTTGCGTTCCCTGGATATGTCACTCCAGAAATGCAATGTGCCTTAGACGACTATTCCCTTAAAATTGTCCGGAATTTGGCAAAGTCCGCATGAACTCAGACATTAGGAACGTACTGGAGTTCACATTTTGACCATTTAAACTGCTCTAGTCACCTACTGTTGCAGTATTCTTAGGTTTTTCGTGTTGCACCAGATAGTATTAGTGCTTTCGAGTATCTAGATGGTATAAAAACCTTTTCAAACCATATCACATAGTTGTGAAGGGCCGCGGAATCTAAACGGCCCGTATTCTGAGAATCACCCTCTTTGGCAAGTGCCCTAGGCTATTTCCGCTACAGCCACCTGCATTTAAAATATACATCTTCATGAAATTTTACTCTTGTGCTGAGTTGTTGCTCAAACAACCACAAAATACGCGTTACCAAGGCCTCGATCAAAAAGAAGCCTCCTTTTCGAGCTAATGCAAACAGACCAAAAAACGTTTGGATTTCACGGTTAATACGAGGATGATGGATAGGACATCATTCCGAATGGCAACAGAACTTGCATTATTGAATGAAGTATTGACGAATATCTGCCCGGTACAATCAGAGCAGCGAAACGCATCCAGAAAACAACACAAACAAATAGAATTTCCCTCGTCGTTTGACCGAAACTTCGTCCGTTTCAACTTGTGCCAGGAGATTATCATGAAACAATGGACAATGCGGTGCCAACGGCCCGGAGAGATACGTGCAATCCAGTTGCCCGCGCTCTTTGCTCATGATCAAACAGCTTACATTTTCGGTCTGCCGAGTAGGGGATTGTGAGGCACATTGGACCATGGGGCACATTGGTCCGCCATCAAGTTTTACGAGGATAGAGCAATCGCAGTGACTCAAACTATGCAAGAAGCCATTACCACCCTGACAGATTTTCCGAAAGGTTTGTCAAAGTTTGCAGTGAACCATCGAAATGGCGAGGGATAAATATTTTTTAACCTCAAAATAAGGTAAAAGTAAAAATGTTGACCCCACAACTAGGTACAAAACACGCATTTTCGGTTGCAAACCAAGTTTTATGATGAAGCCTACTATTTTAGCTGCAGATTGCACGCAGTGTCCAATTGGTGAAAACAAACCAGTTATCTTTTAGAGCCATTCAATTGAATTTGCTACCCTCCGGGCAGTTTGAACCGTCTTGCAACTGACTAATTTTATTTTTCGATATCTTGTCTCCTCTGGGCATTTTCTTCGTAGAATAGCACTTCGACACCCTAATGGTGTTCGGGATGAAGCGGAGGTTCTTTTCAGCAATTTTATTTTTTAGCTCGGCCCAATGTGCCCCTGCCCGGGGCCCACAATGTGCCCCTGCCCGGGGCACATTGGTCCAAAAGCAGACCTCTGCGGGTTATGGTTTTGCTCAGTCTATACCTATAAAAAAGTGTTGCGGCCAATTTTCAGAGATAAAGGAAGGACCAAACTAAATTTGGCGAAGGAAAATAATGTCTAGCTCGTCACATGAAGCATCGGGAGCAACGCCCGCGCGCTCACTGTGAAGTAGTCATCATGTCCGTCCACAGTTGGGAGCACGGATGGTGCATAACCTCAAGTACTCTTCCACCGTCACGGGACTTGCAAGTTTTTGGGAGGATCTATTAAGTAAACTCATTAAAATGCTTCGGTAGCGACTCAAAACATAATTTGTCTAGATTTAGGAACAAAATTGCATCCTTTCTGGATGTGTACGAATCGGTTCCATCTCTATGGACAAAATTGTCCTTTTACATTTAGAGTTTAAGGGGGGTTTAAAGTTTTTAAATAGATTTTTTTGCTTAGAAATGGATATGTGTAGTTTTTGGCCCCCTATAGATGGCCATGGTCAAACTAATTGGAACTTTCATTTCCTATTAGACACTGAACTAAGAAACAACAATAGATTGTAGGTATGGATGTATCTTTTTAGTCCCACTGAAGCGCAGAGAAAAGTTTATTGTTTTATTTAAAAGTTTGCGCGCATGATTTCTCCAGAAATATTGGGTTTAAAATTCTCCCATAAGGTTTTCCTGAATCAGCATCAAAAGGACTACAATTGACAAGGGGGTTTTGATATTCAATGTGAAACAAAGATTTTTAAAAACCATATCACCTCTAATTTTCCAAAGAAAAATTCATGAACTTTTTTTCTCAAAAAATGAGGTAGAAAATCTTTGTTTTACATAGGATATCACAACCCCCGTGTCAATTTGTAGTCCTTTTGATTCTGATTCAGAAAAACCTTATGAGAGAATTTTAAACCCAATATTGCTGGAGAAATCATGCGCGCTAACTTTTAAGTAAAACAATAAACTTTTCTGTGCGCTCCAGTGTCTGGGACCAAAAAGATACCTCCATACCTACAATCTATTGTTGTTTCTTCGTTCAGTGTCTAATAGGAAATGAAAGTTCCACCCAGTTTGACCATGGCCATCTATAGGGGGCCAAAAACTACATACATCCATTTATAAGCAAAAAAACAATTTTAAAACTTTAAACCCCCCTTAATAAAACAGTTTCATTAACATCTCATAAGTTCATAGATGCATGCATGATCTATTTTCGTTGCTTAGCACTACGTTTTTCAACACTCTCAAAATAAGCTCTGGTCTGGGACTTAGAATGAAAACACGCAAAATTTGTTAAGAGTGCTCAAAATTATACTATTAAACCTGAAAAAAGTTTCATTGCTTTAATTGAGACCAGCCTCCCTGCTCTACAGTGGTACTATTGTCATGTCTGTAGGTGTTGTATGTTCTGAGATGAAAACAGGAGCAGGAAAAGGGTTACACAGCACTGAGAACAATACTTGTTCTTCCTACCAACGAGAAGAGAAAGTGGGTTGGTAAAGAACGAGTAAAAAACGGACCACCCTCCCCTATGGAATTCGCCATACACTGCCTAAAAAAGGCACAAGAGGTTGACCAGTATTTTATTGGTCGAACCATTTCACGGTAAAGAGCCTCAGAGTGAACGAACCGCACGGGTTACGTGACTTGCTCGCTTCACCCAGAAAACGATATTTTTGATTTCAGAATAATACTATAATGTTATTTAGGAGGATTGCTTACTACAGTAAGAACCGAGTATGGGTACTATTCTTTAGTATGTAATCCACCATTGCATGGAATTAGAATGCGATGTTACATACTAAAGTTTAGTATGTTTGGTTAGTATGTGACATACTAATCTTTCGTGTTAGTCCCCTAATCTAAGAAAAAAAGAATACCTACTGGACCCAGGTCATCAGCTTATTAGACATTTAATACCGCGGATTATAAAATAGAAAAAGATTTTTCCATGAATGTTCTTTTCCGCAGTAAGGAAAAATGGATCAGTGCAGTGACCCACTTAATCATCGGTACGAAAATGAAGCAGCGCGTAGGAAACACTATAATCATAGGTGAAAAACGTTGCCGTACCCAAGTAAGGAGAGTTGGTGAGGACCCTGCGCGCGTTGATACTAAACCAATTATTTCTGGTACATGGTTCACTTTTTCAAACAACACAAAACAAAAGAAAACTTGCATGCTTCCTAAAGGCCCTATTGTATTATAGAGCATACAGAGTAAAATTTAATTTTAATGTCATGTCAAAATTTGAGTTAAATGCAAAACAAGGTTTTTGTAAGCATACCAATGTTTGGCGGATTAACATACGAATGCGTCAATCTAACCTAACATTCAAATCTTTAGAATGTTAAACCCCTAACCCGAGCCCTAACCAAAGCTGGGAACGACCCAGCGCTCGGCTGGAATGACCTGAAAATGCTGGAGTGACCTTCCCATCACGTCTCGGTGGTCGAGTGGCAAACGTGATTGGATGGCAGCACAGAAGTCCGAGGTTCAACTCTCGGTCGGGTAAGATATTTCCTCATTAATGAAATGGCCATTAATTTGAAAATACTGAGGAGGAAATATGCTAACAAGGAAACATTAAAAAAAAAACAAGGAATAATGTGTTTCCATACTTCAAGGGGACACTATGGTAAAAATAGGATGTCATGCAAGCCTTTCTTTCTGAACATAATGGACAGGCCGTATTTGTTTTTGTTTTTTTTAAACATTCACAAAAAAACGTTAACACTTCGTGTAAACTGCGAAACGAACCCATGATAAAGAAAACTAAATTATATTTCCTAATGTAAATAAAGAAGTAAACATTTTTAGTTGTGCGGGGTGTGCTTGGCCTATGCTGTCAGCCCATATTGCGTCTTTGCCCCTGCGGCATGAAATGGTGTGCAAACCCGCAACACTGAACATAGAGGTGTTCGCTCTGACCGAGGGGACCGAGGCACTGACCACCTGGTACCTGAATTTAAACAATGGTGTCGGTGTGGTAGCACGAATGTGTGCTCCGTAGAAAGTTCGATTGACCACCAGAAAACTTGGTGGCTGTATAAACATTCTAGAAATTTACTTTATTTAGCTCTCTATTTTTGGTTTGGGTGCACTGTCAACAAAGTGGCGGGAGTGGCCTCGAGCACAGTGTCTATTGTTGGCGGTACTTCGGGTTAACTGAAAAACAACCCGCTGTTTAGGAATTTAATTGGAATACACAAATTGAAGTTAGTGATTTTGAAGTTGGGATTATTAAGATTTGCGGCAAAAATAGTACGGAAATGGCGTAGACAGCGTACACCGAGACGTAACGTAAGACGTAACGTAAGACGTACGTAAGACGTGACGTAAGACGTGACGTAAGACGTGACGTAAGACGTGACGTAAGACGTGACGTAAGACGTCGCACAGTACTTATTGTTGGCGGTACTGAGATAATGTGGAATTGAGATGCAACAGGTGTGGTAGAAACTGGTTCGTTTAAAAAGACCTCAAGCTTTCCCTGAGTTTCAGGAGCTACCTAAAGCTCAGAAAATTTGTAAGTATTCTAAAGCAAGCTTATCTTTGAAAAGTTCTATGCGCAAACTGGCTTGAGGTAAATCGCCAACTCTTAGGTTAAAATGTTCTGTTACACACTTACCTAAGAACCCGTCATGGATATTAAAATCAAACAAGAGGTTTGTCCTTATTCAGTCCTCATTTTCGGATAGGAAGCTAATGAAAACTCTTAAAGAGTTAGTGCTTTTAGCGTGTGAGGGTGGCTAAGACATATTTGTTGTTGTTGTTCTCAATGCCGGAAAATTAATTTGAATACCTTACTAATCATTGAATACATATAAGCCCTAAAGTTCCATCTGCAATAGCTTTGTGCAGGGAATCTTCAAAAAACTCGATTTATGGACCAAAAGTTCGTGGTACAAAATGGCCTATGGTGATATGGGTAATTCTACCAAAATGGCACGGGTCGGTGTCCGCAAAAAAGTTTCTCGTTGATCTCAAATACATTGTTTATCAAGCTTCGCCGAGGTGGTTTTCGCGCTTCAGATGATTACTTGTGCTCTATTTTAACTATTTTAATCAACAACAGCTACGGGGCATTAGTATTTAATCAATAATTCGCTATAATCTCACGTTGTCCCCCTTCGTCACACCCTAACCTAATTTCAGCGTTTTCTTCAATACCAAATGATGCCAAGGGCATTTTACTGTTCGAGATGTTTATTTTCGTGTCATTTTCACTATTTTCATCAACAACAGCTACACACCATAATTTCGGCCAAAAATGTCAAATATTGTCCCCTTTGTCACGCTGTCCTGGGCGTTCGGCGTGAAAAGGGGACTATTTGAGACATATTTTGGCCAAAATACTAATAGTGAGGGGCTGTTGTTGATTGAAATAGTGAAAATGACACGAAAGTAAACATCTCGAACAGTAAAATGCCCTTGGCATCATTTGGTATTGAAGAAAACGCTGAAATTAGGTTAGGGTGTGACGAAGGGGGACAACGTGAGATTATAGCGAATTATTGATGAAATACTAATGCTTCGTAGCTGTTGTTGATTAAAATAGTTAAAATAGGGCATAAGTAATCATCTGAAGCGCGAAAACCACCTCGGCGAAGCTTGACAAACAATATATTTGAGATAAACGCGAAACTTTTTCGCGAACACCGACCCGTGCCTTTTTGGTGGAGTTACCCATATGGCCCAGTCGGCATTCTTTTTTCTTAGATTAGAGGACTAACATAGTAAAGATTGGTATGTCACATTCTTATCAAACATTCTAAACTTCGTATGTATTATTCTCATTTCATGCATTAGTGGATTTCAAAAGGATTCCTAAATAATAGTATGACATACTTGGTTCGTATTAAACATCGCCAACATACTAATTATTAGTATGTTACTCTTACCTCAAGAATACGTTTTCTAGATGCACTGCTCTTTTTCGTTACACAGGAAATGGTATCCTTAAACCAAGGAAAATACTTTTAAAAACGTACAGGGACATTTTACAACTTGATCTAAGGCATTTCCATTGTTTTCAAGACAATAGTCGCAATCTAAGGATAACTTTAATTTACTTTAACGCAATTATCCCGAAGTTAAAGACAATTTTCCTGGTATTTTTTCAACGTTAAATTAGCGTTGAAGCAACGCATTTCGCATTGTTTCAAGGACACCATTTTCTGAGTGTACTTATGTACAAGATTTTAAACAGTCACTTACCGCACATCACTGCAGCACTCATTACTGCTGCCAGAAATAGTTTCATTCTCAACCCCTTCCCGTTGCTCGTCAGTTGAAGTTGATAATGGGAGATTGTTTTCTAACCTATTCATAGAGTAGAAACGCTATTAACCAGGGGTACGCACTTCACATAGGGGTGTAATATGCGCTGTCCACGCCAACTCGACAAGTAAATAGTCACCCCTTGGGAATTTCAATTTTTCTACGCTAATCGATGCTCCCTCAGGTCCTATGCATGACCCGAAGGAATTTTGTCGATATCTCTACTGGAGTGGACTGGGGGACGGATCAAAGTACCAGCCCCCACCCCCTTCAAATTACTATTTCCACCCGTGCACCGGATTGCGCGTGTGCAGATCAATCAAATTTTGCCAGTGCTTGACACTATATAAGACCCTTCGAGAACGCAGGGCAGCAAACAAAACTATTTGCTACTTTCAGAATAGATTAGGAATTCCGAAAACAACACGTCAACTCAATTATATCGAAAACCTATATTTTGATTTCGTCGGCACTTCGGGCCCATTTAGTATCCTCCCAAATTTACTAATCCCAGAAATAATATTCAAGGGATCTCTAGGGGCCCGCAAAATACAACGTGTTGGTTTCGAAATGTCTAATTTATTCTGAAAGCGGCAAATACTTTTGTTTGAACCCATCCGTTCTCGGAGGACCTTTTGTAGTGCTACCTACTGGCAAGATTTGATTGCTCTGCCCTCGCCCAGTCCGGCGCACGGGTGGAAATAGTGATTTAGAGGGGGGGTGGGGGCTAGAACTTTAATCCGCCCCCCACCCCACCCCAGTTGAGAATCAACAAAATTCCTTCAGGGCCATGTGTGGGACCTGAAGTAGCATCGATTACCGTAGAACAATCGCAATTCCCAATAGGTCACTTGTTGTCGAGTTGGCGTGGACAGCGCCAATATACCAGTGCCTCCAAAAGGGCCGGCTCTTGCGGGCTGAACGCATTTTGCTCGCAGGCCAATGAGTCCACAAGAGCCCGCAAGGGTTTTCAATTCTAAAATTTTCATATTATTTCCAATAAATTGATTTTTTGCCTTGACAGATCCTTCGAAAGTATGCCATTCTTCCGGTGTGTCAAGGCAACAAGTCAATTTTATTGAAAATAATATGAAAAATTTAGAATCGAAAAACCTTGCGGGCTCTTCTTGCGGGCTCATTCGCCTGCGAGCAAAATTCGTTCAGCTCGCAAGAGCCGGCCCTTTTAGAGGCGCTGTATACCAGGTGACTGATTCACGCCGCGCACTTTGGTACTATGCAACCCTCCAGGACGGCTCCATCCGGGACTGCATACCCATCAGGCGCAGGGGACCGACTCCAAGCGCCAACGCGTCGTTCCACCACTGATGTTGCAGCCAACACCCAGGGGCGTTACAAAAGTGGTTGTTCGCGGTTTCACGCCCGTTCCCGCGAGTCCGCGGGGGTAATCCGCAAGTCTGCGAGGTAACTCGCGGGTCCGCGGGGAC
Source organism: Frankliniella occidentalis (assembly GCF_000697945.3). NCBI lineage: Eukaryota > Metazoa > Arthropoda > Insecta > Thysanoptera > Thripidae > Frankliniella > Frankliniella occidentalis. The sequence goes on from NW_026267198.1 coordinate 1,160,358, forward strand.
TCGCAGACGGCGAGCTAGCTGCGCCCGTAGCAGGATCCCCGGACGGGAGCTAACCCCGTGGCAGGATCCGTGGACCGCTAACTACCCTCGTGGACCCGCGAGTCATCTCCGCGGACCCGCGAGTTACCCCCTGCGGACCCGCGGGCACCCGCATGAAACAGCGAACACCCCCTTTGTACGCCCCTGGGCGTTGGCTGCAATATCAGTCAGGAGCGACGCGTTGGCGCTTGGAGCTGGTCCCCTGCGCCTGGTGGGTATGCAGTCCCGGATGGAGCCGTGCGGGCGGGTTGCATAGTACAATAGTGCGCGGCGTAAATCAGCCACCTGATACAACAATCACAAGATGATGGAGCTACTACCATTACGTTCGTCGAAGAACACACACTGGAATAAGTACGACACATGTCACCCCCACTTTTTTGTTTGATTCTGTGGGCACATCACCACATTACATTAGCAGTCTATTCTTTAAGTCAAGATCACTGCAAACTAAGGCAGGATATCTTGCCGAAATTGTTTGCTAACATAATCAAACCTTTCAGCTTTGGCGCTTTGGATTTCACAATGTAATTCGTAACAAATGGTGTTTTGTTTTTTTGTTTAAAACGACGGTCTTGTAGTAGAAAACTAACCAAGAAAATGTTTTGAAATTACGATAAATTCTTACTCAATGAAGGTAACGTTGTGTTAGTAGGTTAGTTTGGTGAAACGCTGTGTGGGATGAAGGTTCAGGTCCAGTTTGGTTAACGTTTGCTTAGTCACACCCTGTTCATTATACAATAGACCAAACGGTCAGTAAGGCTAACGTCCAGTTCCTCTTATCATTGGTCTGAAAACCGCGCAGACCAACAAACAGTTCAACAAACGTTGGACAATGGTCATGGAAGCGTGAGCTCTACCCTGTTCGTCCACCTTTGATAAATTACTTTTTTGATGTTCTTGACTTTGTGTACTGCAGTTGCAACTGCAAAACAAAGTGTTTGCCACTTACTTAACTCTAGAACAGCTCTGCGGTTAGCATATGCAGAGTAGCCCGTACTTAGAGTCAGAAAAGTCTTTTTCTATAATGTTTTGTACCGCTTGGTTTTTAATCGAAAAAATATCGTGAGTGGGTCGAGAGGAGTGAACAACGGGTGTCTCAATACCTGCAGACACAGTTGAAGAGCTGTTGTTGTCTTTGTTATCTACAGGGTGGTCCACAGACCCCTTCCTTTCTCTTGCTTATACTGTGCCACATGTAGGTATGCGGGCAGGCTTGCCTACCGTCGCTCACCGCTGCGCCTTACGGCCCCGTGCGAGTATGCAACCCGTCCGCACGCCTGCATCCGGTACAGTATAAGCAAAATAAAGGAAGGGGTCTGTGGACCACCCTCTATATAGCCGTGGATAAAGAAAACAGTTTTAAGCGATCAGTCGTATGTAGATCCACTAGTGCTTAATTTACGGTAAACAATATTTTTTCACCAAAGTGCTCAGAAAAAAACAAAGTTTTGATGCCAGAATAAGTAGCACTTTGCCGGGGAACGGAGTTTGTTGGGAGTACTAAATGCGAGTATTACCCGTATTCCCTCATATTGTTTCCTCAAGAATAAACTCCTTTCAATCTACCTCAAGAGATCTTTCAAATTCGCTGAATGATCCGAGGTAACGCTAACTGTAAAATACTATCAAATTATATTTCTTGCAAGGATTGAAAATGTATGCACTTTGCATTGCAATGCTTGCAAGACACGCCTATTCTTTTTAAACATTTTGAATTGCATGTTCCTTGTTCTCAGAAAGGTCCTTAGCAGTGTTGGTCACGTTATAACGAGAAACTATAATTAACGAGCTAACGACGCTATGCAGGGCCAAATGCCCCCCCCCCCTCCCCCGTTTTTCTACCCTAGGCGCAGGGCGTGAGCGCTATACACGGCCTCGTTCGAACCCAACACGGCGCTTGAGCTAGGAGGCTAGCTAGTGTTCTGAATAAAGCATTCCGGTAAAGCTGAAATGGGGAAGAATGCGGGGAAGAAGAAAACGGAAATCGCTATGCTTTAACATGTGACTACCGTTTTCAAGTTCCCTGCATTCGACCCTCCCGACGCACAAGCGGCTATCTTTTTGAGCTTGGCAGACAAACGGCTATCTGCTTTTCTTTGAGGTTAAGGTTGTCCACGTTTATATTGAATAACTCCCGAAGCAAGAGACATAAAATTACCGGGTAAGAAATTTCCTGCTGGTTGGTTAAACGTTCATAGTGTTACACAACCTCTGGGAGATATTAGTACCCAAAGTCGCGAGGTGGGAAAAGCAGTTTGTCTGCCACGCTCAAAAAGATAGCCTTTTGTCTGCAACGCCCAAAAAGATAGCCGCTTGTAGGTAGGGAGGGTCGCATTCTTCTTCATTTCAGCCTCAACCGCGGTATACAGCAAGATAACACGATTTCCAGCGTATTTGGCAATTTTTCGACGCGTTCGAGCAGCAATATCGTATCTGTTCCGCTGCTCGAAAGACTAGCCTACCTGTTCCGCTGCCTCGAAAGACTAGCCTACCTGTTCTCCTGTTTTTCGGTGCGCTCTGCAGCGCTGTCTTCGTTTCAATATGGGTTTGCTAATATTTACAGTAGAAAAATAAATAAAAATTGCCATTTGTTTCTTGATTATAAAGGAACAAGCAGCAATTTTTACTTTTATTCTACTGTCAAAATTAGCAAACCCACAAAGATAAGAAGACAGCGCTGCAGAGAGTGTCAAATACAGAAAAGCAAGCCTTCCGGGGCAGCGAAACAGATAGGCTAGTCTTTTGGGAGAGCGAAACAGATGGGATATCGTTGCACGGACGCGTCGTTTTAGCTTCTTTCTTCGCGTTTTTTTAACCTTTTGGCAAATTTGGGACTTAACGTAATGTTAACGCCGATTTAACGTAACGTAACGCGTTAACTTTCCATGTTAACGAGACCAACCCTGGTCCTGGTCGTAGGTGCAGTAAGTACAATAAAATGCAGCATATTACGTACCTTGACCTGTTCAGTAAAACTCTACAAATAATAGGAAGAGAAAGTCGCTGAAACAAAGAAAACACAAAGATATAAAAAAGTTGCAACAGGACACTTAAAAAAAGGCTGTCAGTGACATTTGTAAGCGAAGCCGTAACAGGCTCACCAGCGTCGCGGGCCTAGAAAGATGTACACAGACCTGTCGCACTGCCAGGGCGCTTAAAGAGATATCACTCCTACGCCCTCGCACTATTATCACTAGCAGGCCTTCACTGGATGTGTTCTGCTGTAACCGGTTTAGAAAGCGGACTTCTGGTGATATTCTTGCAAGTCCCTTCTAGAGCACTAGGTTTGACGTCAATGTATATTTAAGTTGTTTTCTCTTTTCAGAACCCTTGATTTGGTTTCTGTAACCTCAGACGTTGCAAGTCAAGTCAACGTAGGACCCCGATGAAATAACCAACACCCGCGAGGGGTCAGATGAAAACGTTAGTTTCAACATTTTCAAATTATTGATGCGTTTTGCTGGTAGTATGTTCGTCTACTTTAGGGACCCCTCGCTTAACATCCGCATCGCTCTTTAGATTTATCAAAACTGAAGGAACGTCACACATAAGGAACATCACCCATTGTTACCATCACTGTAAAAAAAATCTATCTTAATTTTACAATCACATGTTTTGAAGCAGTTTACAAAACAATTCTGCTCTCAAATTTAATAACAGATGTGTTTTGAAAAGTAAGAACATTGTTTGAAAAGTCATGTCATGCTTATTAAAATTAATAAAACCACTTGAAAAGTCATGAGATGTTGTTTGTAAAATTAATAAAACTATTGGAAAAGTCAAGTAATCGTGTCTGAAAATCCATAGCATTTCAGGCCCTTAAATGGTAGTTTTTCCTCGTTAAAATGTCAGGGTTTTGCTTGTAGTTTCAAGAAGTTTGGAAATAAAAAAGGAAATGTTCCAATGGAATACGCGCCACAGCAATGGTATAACACATCGTGCTCAGGAATTGGCATGACATAATGAAAAGATTAATTGACGTTAAGATATATATTGGCCACACAGGCAACAAGACATCACTAGATTGACATTAGGTAAGTGACTTGTCTGCTGGAAACGATGATTAAAATCTGCACACATTCCAGGCAGAGCAGAGCAGTTCTTCGCGAATGGGTCACTTTCGTGTCGACGCTCTATTTCATCGAAATCTTAACCGACCTGAACGATTTTTTTTGCTATCTCTGCGTCTTCATACTAACTAAACAGAAAACAAATGTTATTTTGACACTGAAGTCACCCCCTCAAAAGATATTTGAACAGTAAGGGTCTAAAATGTAAGATCCGTAACCATTTTGCATGTCCACAACTCCCGATTTCGAACTTAAACTTCTCTGTACGCCGAAAGGGGATACGAATACAGATTTCCGCAGGTGGTCTCGAGTTCTGCACACATGAGGCTATGTTCTCACACTTGGCCCGTCTCAGATGTCTTTACACGACTGGCTCAAAAAATGTCCTCCATGGGAACGTAACAAAAGTCATAAAGCCAGTTTCCCGGGTGGAAAGGAGTACAGAAAAACTGCATTTGAAACTGTACTTGCCTAACTGTAGTTGCGAAACTATAGTTATGTATGTATTTTAACTGCAATGCTGGTTATAATCACGACTACATGCTGAAATAACAGTAAGAAATATAAACAACACACACTTTTACTGCTCTCGCAACTACACTTGAGAATGCACCCCGGAATGTAA